>NC_083408.1:41541135-41843435 GCF_020745735.1 Hemiscyllium ocellatum
GGAGGGACTTGGGGGAGGGGAGATGGAGATGTTATAGGTGGAAGGAGGTCAAGGTGAGGGTGATAGTCCGGAGTGGGGTGGGGGCGGAGAGGTCAGGAAGAAGATTGCAGGTTAGGAAGGCGGTGCTGAGTTCAAGGGAATCGACTGAGACAAGGTGGGGGGAGGGGAAATGAGGAAACTGGAGATCATTTCCCCTCCCCCCACCTTGTCTCAGTCAATTCCCTTGAACTCAGCACCACCTTCCTAACCTGCAATCCTCTTCCTGACCTTTCCACCCCATCACCCTCACCTTGACCTCCTTCCACCTATCACATCTCCATCGCCCCTCCCCCAAGTCCCTCCTCCCTACCTTTTATCTTAGCCTGCCTGGCACCCTCTCCTCATTCCTGATGAAGGGCTCCGGCCCGAAATGTCAAATTTCCTGTTCCTTGGATGCTGCCTGACCTGCTGTGCTTTAACCAGCAACACATTTTCAGCTCGGATCTCCAGCATCTGCAGACCTCACTTTTTACTCAATGAATTCCGGATCATGATTTGTTCTGAAAAGGTTACATATGAGAGAAAGGGCAGATATTTATGCTTACTGCAGTATTTCAGAATAAAAAGACATTTCCCTTTCCTTGAGAAACCATCACAATATGAGGAAAGGAATTCAATCTCAATAATGCTGAAGAGACAGATTGCTGAAGCTTTTCATCTTGCATTCATCAGGACAAACGAAAGAATTTTGTTGTGCCATGGCAGCAAGTAGTGTAGATTAGTTGGCAAGTCTACTGACTGGTTGAGGTGTTGCGACGGAGAAGGAAGCTTCAATGCAACAATTCTTTGAAATCGGGAGATTGTTCACGCAATATTCCAAGGCTTGCACTAACCAGTTTTGCAATTCTCTGTAAATTACTGTGAAACTTCATTAAATCTATACAATGTGATGAGTTATCTAGGATATCTATTTATACACAGGGTTCCCACGGCCCATCAACTTGGCACTGCTAACCAATTCTTAGTAGCCCCGTGGTATGATCACCAAATATAGTGCTTCAAGATTAGATTAGATTAGATTCCCTACAGTATGGAAACAGGCCCTTTGGCCCAACAAGCCAACACTGATCCTCCGAAGAGTAACCCACCCAGACCCATTTCCCTCTGACTAATGCACCTAACGCTATGGGAAATTTGGCATGGCCAATTCATCTAACCTGCACATTTTTTGGATTGTGAAAGGGATCCGGAGCACCCAGACGAAACCCATGTAGACACAGGAAGAAGGTGCAAACTCCACTCAGACAGTCACGCAAGGCTAAAATCGAACCTGGCACCCTGGTGCTGAGAGGCAACAGTGCAAACCACTGAGCCACCATGTTACTATCACCTCATTACTAAAATACTTTTGACTGGCATAGAAACATAGAACTGAACAAATTAGCAAATAATCTATAAAGGCAAAAATGAAGCCTTCTACTCAAATTAGCTTTATCAAGATTCTCAGGGATTTTTTCTGCTGTTATTTTAGATTCCAACATCAATGTTCAGCATTTTATAAAAAGACCAAGTAAGCAAATGACTACGTTAGTTATCTCAAGATGAGAATTTCCTCTTCCCACCAAACTGTAAATAAACAAGTTGCTTAATACGAAAATTAAACTTATACTTCTGTACATATCCATTACTTGATGTAGAGAATGCATGAAATCCCAATGAAAAATCAATCTCACTGAACCAAATTCTAACAATAAATTGTTTAGCACTCACCTTGAAGAATATACTGATGGACGCAAGATTGAAAGAACAATTATCTACACAGCTTATTCTTCAGTGTTTGCATATTTTATTAAAAGGTTTAATATGCTTTCTTTTATTGGTCAGAGTTGCGAGTACAGGAGTTGGAAGGTCATATTGCGGCTGTACAGGACATTGGTTAGCCCACTGTTGGAATATCGTGCAATTCTGGTCTGCTTCCTTTTGGAAAGGGTTTGGAAAGGATTTACAAGGATGTTGCCAGGGTTGGAGCTATGGGGAGAGGTTGAATAGGCAAGGGCTGTTTTCCCTGGTGTGTGGAGGCTGAGGAGTGACCTTATAGAGATTTACAAAAATCATGAGGGGCATGGATAGGATAAATAGACAAAGTCTTTTCCCTGGGGTGAGGGAGTCCAGAACTAGAGGGCATAGGTTTAGGGTGAGAGGGGAAAGATATAAAAGGGACTCAAGGGGCAACTATTTCATGCAAAGAGTGGTTTGTGCTGCCAGAGGAAGTGGAGGAGGCTGGTACAATTGGAACATTTAAAAGGCATCTGAATGGCTGTATGAATAGGAAGGGTTTGGAGGGATATGGGCCAAGTACTGGCAGGTGGGACTAGATTGGGTTGGGATACCTGGTCAGCATGGAAGAGTTAGACTGAAGGTCTGTTTCCGTGCTGTACACCACTATGACTCTATGTCTCTAAATACTCATCTCAAGCAGCACTTTGATTCGAGAATGATTGATAACATCTTTAACAGGAACCAATGACACAACTGTTTTATGCAGCCAAATACAAAATCATTGTTTGGCAAAATGAAATCAGATGATCGCTCAAATTTGCTTTATTGCCAACATTCTAATGAAAGCAGGTTTAAGGTTAGCCTATATTGTTAATTTCTTTTAGAGCTCACATTAACTGCAATAGCTTTGGAAACCCAACTGTTACATTTGAAGGAACTGTTCCTATCAGTGAAATCATGGCTGACCAATAACCATTCTTTGTTGATTTATTTCACTAAAAGGAACATTTGGAAAATCTATAAGTAGAATATGTTTTCAAACGATGTTTACTTAACATTGAATACTGAAAGAATAGCACCTTATATGAATCATCAATTCTGTCATTTTCTGCAGCTTAACATCTTGGCACAAGGACCAAATATTTCTTCTCTCCTTCAGGAAAATTGCTTGTTCTTGTCTGACAGAACCAGAGAGCTGTTCAGCAATTGAGAAGACATACACCACAAGGAGGGATTGCATGGCACTGTAATCTTGCTAGGTTTTCTCACCTTCGCAGACATTGGTCAAAATGCGCCTGTGATCCTCCCCAGATAATGCCTTTCAAGTCTGTGATCTTCTATCAGAATATTGTTGAATGCACAATCTCATCTTGATAATAAAAAAAATCAATTATAAAGGTGCATTACATACACCAAGTGTTTCATTCCCATTCCTCTAATGTTCCCTCAGCCAAGTGTTAAACTGCCAGCCGTTCTGAAAAGTAGCCAACTCCAGAGTATTCTGACAAAAGGCCACTGTTTCTTCACTATTTATCCATTTGACTGCAGAAGAGAGCCTGCCCATTGAAAGAAACTTGTATTTGCGGAAATGAATAAAGTAAAGCTATAAGAATAATTAACTGGAATCAGCTCCCGTAGAATGGTTTCTGGCACGTGCTCAAATCCATTTGGTGATCTGTTTTCCAGATTAAATTTAAAAGAGGCAGGACTATGAATAGACGTCAAAACTCCAGTGCAGGGTCTAATACAGGTTTCAAAATGAAAACTTGTTTTTCCCAAAAACAAAGTGCCAAAATTCTGCATTGACGGGTTTGGATCTAATCATGTAGAGAGTCAACAGATTTTGGAAGGCTCCATTAGGAAGTTATCCTCCAGTAGTCTCACACATTCTGGGACAGCATGAGACAATGATCCTGTTTAAACAATGATCAGAGAAAATTTCACTTGGGTTTTGCCCTGAATATCAGCATCTTCCATTTAATTGAAGTGATTCATGGTTACTTCATAAATATATCCTTCCACTAGCTGGCCACCTAGACCTTGGGATTTTTTTTAAAAAAAGATTGGACACTAAGCCAAGTGATTGCACTCTATACTAGCAGAATTCATCATTTCTGGGAAGTATGCAACTTCCAATTTAATGACTCTTCACTCAGCTTCATTAGCTTCACGATTGAGTGACATCTTTCTGGTATCCACAAGAGAACAGAAAATCCACGATGATTAGATTAGATTACAAATGTTATCTGCGTTGCTCCAACCTTAGATGCTGTGTGAGCGTTTGCATTTTTCCAGCATTTCCTGCCTCAAGTCCAGAAAATCTTCTTTTGTTAAGAGTTTCCCATTGTTACGAAAATTAAGTCTCCCTTGTTAGCACTGCGGCTGTACAAGAGGGCAAGCAACCATTCTCACTGAGTTATAGAATATGGACTGGGTTTTGATCCTTTTACTTTACAAGTCTAATTGGTGGCTGCTTTGATTTTGTCTGATCAAGGTGTGACAAAAGTGAGTCTCAGAACTTTGTGGTATAAACACTGTACAATATTTCATCAGTTGGTAAAATCATTTGATAAGTCTGTCTTTCCTGTTTTGAATCCACGAACAAATGGTTGGCTGCAAGGTTCAATGCCTGAGGTAATCATTGTTTAGCTGGTGGTTCCGACTCTATTCCCACATCCCGAAATAATAGAAGGTTGCTCCCTGATGCTTTCCTAAAGCTGTTCCTAAACAAGGTATGCACAATGCAATGAACAGTACATGACTTATTGTCATTCACTTTAGCATATTTTCCTTTATTGGTCAGTGTATTGAGTACAGGAGTTGAGAGGTCACGTTGCGGCTGTACAGGACATTGGTTAAGCCACTGTTGGAATATTGCATGCAATTCTGGTCTCCTTCCTATCGGAAGGATGTTGTGAAACTTGAAAAGGTTCAAAAAGGATTTACAAGCCTGTTGCCAGGGTTGGAGGATTGGAGTTATAGGGAGAGGCTGAACAGGCCAGGGTTGTTGTCCCTGGAGCGTCGGAGGCTGAGGGGTGACCTCAGAGGTTTACAAAATTATGAGGGGCATGGATAGGGTAAATAGACAAAGTCTTTGCCCTGAGATCGGGGAGCCCAGAACTAGAGGGCATAGGTTTAGGGTGAGAGGGGAAAGATATAAAAGAGACCTAAGGGGCAACTTTTTCACGCAGAGAATGGTACGTGTATGGAATGAACTGCCAGAGGAAGTGGTGGAGGCTGGTATAATTGCAACATTTAAGAGGCATTTGGATGGGTATATGAATAGGAAGGGTTTGGAAGGATATGGGCCCGGTGCTGGTAGGTGGGAGTAGATTGGATTGGGATGTCTGGTCGGCATGGATGGGTTGGACCAAAGGGTCGGTTTCCATGTTGTACATCTCTATAACTCTATGACCCAACAGGTCTATTTGGTAGTCAAATTATCCTTCCATCTGCTTTATGACACCCTATCCAGTTTACTTGCTTCGCCTTAAATGCACCTACATAGTTTGACACAACCTATGTAGTGCGACAAGTTCATATCCTCACTCTAATGCCAGTGTTAATCAGTTGCTTCCATGCACATTTGTGGGTATGATGGTCACTGATTAGCTCCCTCGCCAGAGACTGAAACCCAAAGATCATGCCCGACATCTCCAGTGCACTAATGAGGGCATATCATTCTGTCTGAGGCACTGGGATTTTAAACAGAAGCTACATCTCAGGTGTGGAACACAATGCCATGGGACATTTTCATATAGAGTTTAGTAACAATTTCCTAACCCATAATTATAACTCAAATCAGTATCACTTCAAATTGTGGGATTTCTTTTTTAAGTGCACACATTGACTGTTGTGTTTCCTGCATTACAACAGAGACTCCAATTCAAGAAAATACTACTACTGCTAGAAATTGCTTTTGGTTATCCTGAAACTGTGAATGGCACTATGCAAGTTTATCTAATATACCATCAATTATCGAGTCATAGAGATGTACAGCACGGAAACAGACCCTTCAGTCCAACTTGTTCATACCGACCAGATTCCCTAAACCAATCTAGCCTCATTTGCCAGCACTTGGCCCATATCCCTCTAAGTAAAAAGTGAGGTCTGCAGATGCTGGAAATCAGAGCTGAAAATGTGTTGCTGGTTAAAGCACAGCAGGTCAGGCAGCATCCAAGGAACAGGAAATTCGACGTTTTGGGCCAGAGCCCTTTCCTGATGAAGGGCTCTGGCCCGAAACGTCGAATTTCCTGTTCCTTGGATGCTGCCTGACCTGCTGTGCTTTAACCAGCAACACATTTTCAGCCCATATCCCTCTAAACCCTTTCTATTTATATAACCATCCAGGTGCCTTTTAAATGTTGTTTTTGAAGCAGCCTCCATCACTTCCTCTGGCAGATCATTCCACATATGTACCACCCTCTGCGTGAAAAAGTTGCCCCTTAGGTCCCTTTTAAACCTTTCCCCTCTCACCCTAAACCTAGGGCATCTAGCTCTGGACTTTTGTACCCCAGAGAAAAGACCTTGTCTATTTACCCTATCCATGGCCCTGACAATTTTATAAACCTCTCTAAAGTCACCTCCCAGCTCCAGGGAAAATAGCCCCAGCCTATTCAGCCTCTCCCTATAACTCAAACCCTCCAACATCATAGGCAAAATTGAGATTCTAATGATGATCCATTTCTTGTTTTTGAAGTTGGCTTCTCTGTGGATTTTATATCAGCATCTGCTTACCCAATTAATTATGCAGGTACTATTCCTACTGGCTCAAGTTTGCATTGAGAAAATTCTGATTGAAACATCGCTGTAAGGTAAAACCTTGTTGCTGACTAGCTTTATTACAGGAGGGGAAATAGAAGAAAGCTGGTGGGCGAAGTTCATAACTCTCACAGATCCAGCAATAGAGTTCCCATTTTAGTCATTTTCTCATTTTCAATTATTATGGAAAGCTGTTGGACTTGAGACTTGGCCTGGAATCCATTCAAAAATATATTTTGATGTGGTTGAAGATCTTACAGTTAGATACAGCAACTGGAGAGATCTTGGCATGTGAACCTACAAATATCAGTGGTATCGCAATCCTGATTAAGCGGAATTATTTTACCTAACAAATTGGAAAGATAGCTCAATAACTATTAATGACATTTATTGGCCTAGAGGGGGATGAAAAAGAACACATTGCATCAATATTAGAGGTTACAAGAGCTTAGATTTTAGTCATGCCATTCATAACTTCAGCATGTTCCAAAGTATTTTACAGACAAACTATAGGCTGTTTCTGATTGCTATTGCACTAAGTTTATGATGTGGAAGTGCCGGTGTTGGACTGGGGTGCACAAACTCAGAAGTCATACAATACCAGGTTATAGTCCAACTGATTTATTTAATCACAAGCTTTCAGAGTGTTTCACCTTCATCAGATGTCACATGACTTTTCGCCAAGTGTTTGATTATGGGTACAATTCATGACGCACTGTTCAGAATTTGATTTCTCTCCATTAAAATAACACCCAGTCACTTATTTGGAAAGAACTTCAATATTGCTGAACAGAAATGTTGTAAGGCTTTGTCTTGCACTTCTCAGGACAAATGCAAGAAAGCCAAAATTTAACTGATTAAACAATTTATGACAGGAGAAAAGTGTTGATTGGCAGACAAGTCAACTTCAATTGGCCGAGGCATTGCAATGGAATAAGCAGCAAAACAAATATACTAGGCATTAGTTATGATTTCAAAATTGAGCAACACTTACTGAACAATTCTGAGGGGGCAAATTGCTACATAACAATAAGATAATCAGTTGCGTTTGTAATGTGGATCACTTATAATTGTTAGAAGTCACAGATGTTCATAAACAGGATCTTTTTTGAAATACCCAGTGACTTAGGGTGGGCTTTGATTCTCGATGATTACTTCACTGGCAATGATTTGCCAACCAATCAAATACCTTTCCTAGCACAGACCGCGATTGTTTGAAATTTGCAATTCTTGCATTTATTCTGATGAGTGGAAGACAAGGAGCTTTGGTAATATGGCTATGCATTTCAGTTTCAACATGTCTGCGGAAATGCAGTGCACCTTTTGTTAAAAAAATTACAAATGCAATAAATTGGATTGCATTTCTCAAGTGGAATACAATCTGCATAAATCAAATTGTTAATTCTGAAAGTGATACAGTACTGAGAATAAAATAAGTAATACATTGGACTATTCCAGTAACTAAAGCAGGAGACATTTGACCATTTAAGACTAGGTTATAGGAATAGTTCAAGGAAAGGGGGTAAGTGCAGTGTAAGGGTAAAGGAACAAGGTGGCTACAAGGAATTCCAAAAACCTGTGTGGGGCATATACACCAAAATAGTCTGGCTGGGTTGAAATAGCCAGCAATTGTGTTATAATTCATATTGCATTCATGTTGGCATAGCAAGACAATAAATTAATTCTAAGAAAATGAAATCAATGTAAGTTGCCCACAAATTATCTCTGCTCAAGTGATGCATAGCCACTGCTATTACTAAATCTTTAATGTTCCCCAGCTTCCTTATATGTCCATTGCTCAACTTTAACCTGATCTTCTGACTCTTCTTGATTCCCATTTCCTCTTCTGCTTAGCTATCTCCTCTCACCTTTACCCGTTATGTCTCTTTTTCAGTTTGCTCCAATATTGTCTCCATTGTTTACAAGAGCTTTTCAATATCCATGATGCAGTTTTAATACATCTCAGACTTCTGATGGACAAAGTACACACATTCAATTGAAGTTACACTGAACTCATTTTCCAACAGAAGCAGCATTGATTTTTTTCCCCTATAAGAGAATCACTACAGCACAAATAATAATGTCTCCAAAACAAGTAGTACCTGTGAAAAGCATATATAATATGGTGAACTCACTTATGACATGGGAGCTATGCAACAAATCACATTTCTATCACATTCAAGGTCTGAGGTTTCACCAGACAATTCACAGGAGTGTAATCTGACAAACATTGACACTGAGCTAAAGGAGACATTATGACAGCTTGGTCAAACCAATTTTACATTTCAGGGAGCATCTTAACAGAATGATAGAGGGGAGTGAATGGGGCTGGGTAGAGTGTGGGAGATTGTGTTGGAACAGAGTGGGTGATGATGGAGCAGTTAATTCAGTTGGTGTGTTGCAAGAGAACACCAAAATCATGGTGTTTGATCCCGGTTCTTGCTGAAGGAGAGGGCTGCCTTACTCCCCTGACTGTTCAAAAATCACAAACTACAGCTCAATAACCCTCAGCAGAGGACTCTAATTGGTGAAGAGAAAGAAAAATTGGTGGACTGGATTAAGGAAGGGAATTCCCAAGTTTATGACCTATACAATCACATAGATTGTACATTGGACGGTCTTCTCTCCTCAGTGATAAATATCCAAGTTGATAAATAAATTCAGGACAGGATGCAATGATTGTCAATGTCAAAAGGTCTTGTTTGTGCAAAATCTACCAAAATCAGAAATTGCTAGAGTACTTCACATGTGGAACACAATGTTTTATTCAAGTTCCAGGTGAAACAGCAATTTTCCTGCACTTTGCTCAATCCAGTTTATCGCTCGCGCTGCTCACAACGTGGTCCCCTCGATAGTGGGGAAGATGTCACGCAGACTGTGAGACCGCTTCACGGAACATCTATTTTCTGTTTGCAAAAAATGATCCCAATTGCCTGCCACTTCAACACACCACTGGATTCCCCGGCGAACAAATGTGCCTCGGACTTTTGTAGTGCTCTAGTGAAGCTCAGCACAAGCTGAAAGAAAGCATCCTATTTTCCGCATGGCAACCCTACAGCCTTCAGAAAGCAGCAATCGAGTTGAATAATTTTAGAGCTTGAACACTTTCTTCTATATCCTTTACCAACCACCACTCCCCCCTCATCCCATACAGGCTCCGTCAATGATATGGGCTGCTTTCAATACAGCCACCTCATTTTCACCCACTAATGGTACCTATTATCAGCTTTTCTTTCTCCCGAACATACTATCATCTGCTCCTTTGTCTGTCAATCATTCTCTCTCTCTGGGCTTCGTCTATGTCTATCTGCTCACTCCTTTTCACACACCAATCCCAGTCTTCAGCATAAATACTAGCCTTTCCTAGCTGCTACCAATTCTGAAGGGACACTGGACTAGAAACGTTAACTCTACTTTCTCTCCACAGGTGCTACCAGACCTGCCAAGTTTCTCCAGCTATTTGTTTGTGTTTCGGATTTCCAGCATCCGCAGTTCATTGTTTCATTAAAGCTGGTGCGGATGTGTTTGTTTTTGCTCACTTAAGGTTTTGTCAGGCACACACTTGTCTTTTTTAAGGTGGGGCAGTTACCACGGTGCTGTGTCCAGAGTGGAGACTAACACACAGTCTGAAAGCTTCATTGCTGGTGCCTACCTCTTTGATACATTTCACATTGCTATGCAGCTTTTGGAGGAGATTTGACAAGGTTTCGGGGGCAATCCACAAGTTGGCACCTCTGACAATGCTCACTGAGTATGTGAGTGCGGATAGTATGTTTAAATCCTGGATTTACATAGTGACTAGAATTCCTGTACATCAAATCCACTGATGCCACATAGCATCATCCAAGTGCAGGTAGATGGGATTAATGGAGTTTGGTGTTTGCTGGTCAACATAGACATGGTTGACCTGAAAGACCTGTTTCTATGCAGTATGACTGGAACATCTTACCTCAATCTTCCGTAATTACACCGGCACCACTCTCCACCTCTTCCTCTGCTACACTGATGACTGCATTGGCGCCACCTCGTGCTCCCGCGAGGAGGCTGAGCAATTCATCAACTTCACCAACACATTCCATCCCGACCTTAAATTTACCTGGACCATCTCTGACACCTCTCTCCCCTTCCTGGGCCTCTCCATCTCCATCTCCATTAATGACGACCGACTTGACACTGACATTTTTCTTTTACAAACCTACCGACTCCCACAGCTACCTGGATTACCCCTCTTCCCACCCTACCTCTTACAAAATTGCCATCCCGTATTCCCAATTCCTCCGCCTCCGCTGTATCTGCTCCCAGGAGGACCAGTTCCACCACAGAACACACCAGATGGCCTCCTTCTTTAGAGACCGCAATTTCCCTTCCCACGTGGTTAAAGACGCCCTCCAACACATCTCATCCACATCCCGCACCACCGCCCTCAGACCCCACCCCTCCAACTGTAACAAGGACAGAACGCCCCTGGTGCTCAGCTTCCACCCTACCAACCTTTGCATAAACCAAATCATCCACCGACATTTCCGCCACCTCCAAAAAGACCCCACCACCAGGGATATATTTCCCTCCCCACCCCTTTCCGCCTTCTGCAAAGACTGTTCCCTCCGTGACTACCTGGTCAGGTCCACGCCCCCCTACAATCCACCTTCCCTGGCCACTGCAGGAACTGCAAAACCTGTGCCCACACCTCCTCCCTCGCCTCCATCCAGGGCCCTAAAGGAGCCTTCCACATCCATCAAAATTTTACCTGCACATCCACTAATATCATTTATTGTATCTGTTGCTCCCAATGCGGTCTCCTCTACGTTGGGGAGACTGCACGCCTCCTCGCAGAGTGCTTTAGGGAACATCTTCGGGACACCCGCACCAATCAACCACATCGTCCTGTGGCCCAACATTTCAACTCCCCCTCCCACTCTGCCGAGGACATGGAGGTCCTGGGCCTCCTTCACCGCCGCTCCCTCACCACCAGATGCCTGGAAGAAGAACGCCTCATCTTCCACCTCAGAACACTTCAACCCCAGGGCATCAATGTGGACTTCAACAGTTTCCTCATTTCCCCTTCCCCCACCTCACCCTAGTTCCAAACTTCCAGCTCAGCACTGTCCCCATGACCTGTCCTACCTGCCTATCTTCTTTTCCACCTATTCACTCCACCCTCCTATCACTTTCATCTCCTCCCCCACTCACCTATTGTACTCTATGCTACTTTCTCCCCACCCCCACCCTCCTCTCGCTTATCTCTCCACGCTTCAGGCTCTCTGCCTTTATTCCTGATGAAGGACTTTTGCCTGAAACGTCGATTTTACTGTTCCTCGGATGCTAGCTGAACTGCTGTGCTCATCTAGCACCAGTAATCCAGCATCTTACTTAATAGCCTTCTCTACGCATACAAACTTACACACAAATGTCATCCATCACTGCCTGAAAAAGTGTTCAACCTATAGGATCCGCATTTCCAAAACAGGCCAGAAAGAAAGCCCAACTTTCACTGAAAGCAGAATGGCTCCAACATTGCATGAAGGCCATCCAAAGCTTCAACCTCTTGCACCTTCACTCAGATGTACATGCTCTATCCACTGTGTGGAGTCCTTAAATTTCAATTAAAAATATTTGAGACTTTGCACAATTGAAAAATAAGCCTCTGGCAAGCTAATTAAAGTCTCTTTCAAACACGCTCACATTGATACTGAAAACAAATTCTATTTCATGAGAAAGAAAGCTTTTAAATTTGGTGATGAAGATGCTTTATAATTAATTTTGCTCAGTGTTTTTGAAGGATTGCGGTAAAAGGAATTTATTTCCATTTTTGTGGAAATGCCTGTAGAGGTTCCTTTATAAGAGGTCATCTAACAATGACTGTTGCTTAGCAGGTTACATTTTTTTTCCAAAAAAGAAACAAAAACACTGATTTGAAACCATACGAATGGTGACAAATAATTGTTTTACTAAGAATGTAATGGGGCCACTCTTGACTAGTATCTAGCTTCGAAAGGTCCTTGTTTAATCAGGTTCATTTGGAAGGAAGCCTGCTAAGAACAAGCTGTCCAGTTAACTTCTCCCATTTCCTGAAAAGAAAGCCCCCTGTGAAATGAAAAACATCGAAGCCTCAAGATGAAATGGATGTGTTATATGAAGGAGTAATTCAACGAATATCTCAAATCATAACTTCCTGAACAAGCTGGACCTTGGGACATCATGTTATAGCTGTGGAAGACATGGGCAAGGCCATGATTTGCCTTGTTATAAGAAGGATGTTATTAGACTGCAGAGGGTGCAAAAAAGATTTACAAGAACGGTACTGAAACTACAAGGTTTGAGTTATAAGGAGAGGCTGGGACTTCCTCCCCTGGTAATCGGGAGACTAAGGGATGATCACAGAGCTTGATAAAATCAATGCCGGCATAGAAAAGGTGAATAACAAGGGTCAGGGAGTCTAAAACCAGAGGGCATAGGTTTAAGGTGAGAGAGGAAAGATTTAAAAAGAGACGCAAGAGGCAATTTTTCCCCATACAGAGGGTGGGTGCATATGGAACAAGCTGCAAGAGGAGGTGGTGGCAAGAGTACAATTACAGCATTTAAGAGAGATTTGGAGAGGTACCTGGATTGGAAATGTTTGGAAGGTTACAGGCCAAATGCAGGCAAATGGAACTAGTTCAGTTTAGGGGCAGCACAGTGGCTCAGTGGTGAGCACTGCTGCCTCACTGTACCAGGGATCTGGGATCGATTCCAACCTTGGGCAACTGTCCGTGCAGAGTTTGTACATTCTCCTTGGTTAAGATGCTCTGCGAAACATTCCTCGAGTTTACGTTTGGTCTCACTGCTGTAGAGATAACCACATTGAGAGTACCGGATACAGTAAACTAGGTTGGAGGAGAGGCAGGTGAACCAGAAACTCAGGTAATGTTCTGGGTGCCAGGTTTGATGGTGACAAATGGTGGAATTAAATGTCTAATAACGACATTGGGGAAAAACCCATCTGGGTCGCTAATGCACTTTTACAGAAAGCAATCTGCCGTCCTTACCTGGTCTGGTATACGTATGACATAGTTGACTCTTAACTGTCCTCTGGACAATTAGGGATGAGCAATAAATACTGGCCATGACAGCGACCCACATCCCACCATTAAAAAATAAATTCCAGTCAGCAGATAGTCAGATACTGGACTTATCTGAAAGACTCATGTCAGGATTTCTCAGAAGTCCTGACATAATGATTTTCAATTTAAACTTGTGAAGGATAATTACCGGGTGTTGAGAACCATTCATGTAAAGATAGCCTCTCTCGGAACAGCTAGAACTGTTGAGAAACTCAACACACTATGCTTCCATTAACTTCTTTATAATGACAGAAAACAAAGGAAACCTCATATTTATGAAGCGTTTAAGATAAACGACTTCTATACTTTAAGAGGTGCCATTTTGATAAACAAAAGCTACGTGAGAAGTGGCTGGATATGGATTCAAGTTAGGTCATAATAGAAAAAAAACTTTGCTATTTACAAACAAAAGTTGCAAGTGAATCGAAGTGAGACGAATATTCTGAAATATATTTGGCAAGTACTAAAAATATTTTAAAATATAATATGTTAATATTTAACTAAAATGCAAAACATTAATAAACATTTTATACCACTTTAAACGGGTCTTTTTTACATTATTGTGAATGTTTATTATCTGATCCAAACAGACTTATTATTAAATGCAGAGAACTGAACTTGTGCACAAAACATTTACTTTGCATATATTAATTAAGAATTCTTACTGCATCATCTGTCTATTGGAATCTCACTGTGGGTGTTCTGTATTCAAATCATGGATGAAAATACCCCCCACCTCAAAACTAATGGCTGCTGGAGACCATAATTAGTCTTACATTAAATACTCCCAGTTGAGTGGATTAAGTTGAAGCAGATTCATTGGAGCTCTAGAAAAGTAACAAGATACAAATTTCATTGCTTTTACAGGATGAAACTAAACCATTCATGTGCATCTTAAGTTACATCATAATTAATACACCAATACTCATGAAGCTATCAGGACCTAGACATGACAACTTGGCCATCTCTACAAGATTCTCACTTGACAATTCCATGCAAATACACACAAAAGCATCTGTGCACGCGCAGAGCTCCATAGATATTATCCCACACACCACTCCCCAGGTCAATTCCTTTCTAAAATGTTGGTCAGTAATCTATTTTGGTTCTGATAAATTTTCCATACCCAAGACATTATGTCGTTCCTTCTCCTCAGTGTTTCAGTGGCTTCATGTTCGAACCAGGTACAGATAGTGGATGTCTCGGCATAATGTGGCAATTAAAGCAGAAAAAGGGAGTTTACCTTTACTCTAAGAAGAGCTACAGTTCTTTTGCAAACGATACTAGTCAGAGAGATGCCAGGCCACATAGAAGTACGGCTTAGGTCCGTTCACACAAGAGTGTAGATTTTACATTGCCGTAAAAATTTAAATAAACTATTCTAATACACAACAAAGTACACTCCATTCCAGACACACTGCCATACAAAAGAGCTTACTTAATCTTAGCCAATTCTTTGCTAGCCGGTTATGATTAGGGCTATCTTCTGGTGATCTAAAATTATTAATAATTTCAGAGAGAACCACAACGATAAGGTTTCCATTTAGTTCTGGGGATAAAACAAAGACCCTGAGATTACTCAAGTTTTCAATATTTTCTAAAAGAGTGGAGTAAGAAAGTTAGGCAGCAATTTTCATACATCATTTCTCAAAGCTATCACAACAAAAGGGAGACTAAAACAAACCATTTAAAGCAGACAACTTGAAGTTCTCTTGGCACCACATCTGTCCATTTACCAGGATCTTCTTCAAAGGCAACTACACGTTGCCAAGAGAAAATCAAAAATCCAGCCCCACTGCCAAAGTTTTCATCGGGATGTTTATTTTCTTGTGCAAATGACATTTGGATAGACAGAAGGAATTGAAATGAAGACATAATACTTAGTAGCCCATTTTTATTATGCAGATTTTTTTTTACAGGTACTCTTTAATACCGGTGTGAATATCGATCTAATTTCAAATACATCCAGTGAAAGATAAATTCATAAGCAATTTTTAATCTATCTTCAAAATATTCATTTAAAAAGGACTGTACCTGGCACATGTCCCGAGGAAGCAGCACAGGAATCCAGATCAGGGTACATGAACAGGTTAACACAGGAGCGTACGACTTCACAGACACACTGTCTATTGAGCAGATTACAGCCAGAAATCTCAGGGCAGAGGTCATGCTGGGGCACAACGTCTTCAATGAATTTGATCGCTGCAGAAGCAAGGAATCATTGTTATTCCAAATTCACACAGTGCAATATCAATTTCAAATGTCAGTCAATCTTTAAGAACACTTGCCTTTCAGCACGGAAATTACAAAAGTCTAACACTGCTCCGAAATCTTCATTGAGCAGCTTTTCAAACTAAATTTCGTTGATAGGTAGTGGGTTACAATGGCAAGGACAGCATTAATTGCCATTCCTAATTGCCCTCAGAAGGTGGCAAAGAGCTGCCTTCTTGAATCACTGCCATCTATTGTTTCAGGTGGTCAATGACTGGCATTTATTGGCCCACAGATTATTTGTCCCTCGTCAGCCCAAACATTAATATTGTCCACTTTTTACTGCATATAGACGTGGGTTGCTTCCATGTAAGTCATTCTGAATGGTGTTGAATGTTGTGCAATGAATCCCCACTTCTGACCTTATGAAGGTGATGGCTGGGCCTAGTACAATTCCGAGGAACGCTTAGAGAAAGTCCTGAAGCTGTGATAACTGCCTCCAACAAGCACTGCCACCTTCCATTGGGCCAGATATGACCACCAACTTGAAGAGTTTTCCCATGGATTCTACAGTTCCATGATGCTACACGTGATCAAATGTGACTTTGATTTCCAAGACAGTCACTCTGACCTCTCCCCTGGCGTTAATCTCTTTAGTCCATGTTTGAACTAAGGCTGTAAGAGAGTCAGAAACAGTGACCCTGGCAGAACTCAAACACTGAGCAGGTTATTGCTGAACAAGTCTTGCTTGGCAGCACTGCTCAGGACTCCTTCCTTCATTTTACTAATGGGTGAGAGCAAACTGATGAGGCAGTAATTGGCTAGGTTAGTTTTATCTTTTTGTGCATGAGATAGAATTGGGCAATTTTCCACATTAGCTGGCTGAGGGAGATGCCAGTGCTGTAGCTGTACTGGAACAGCATGGTCTTACGGCAGAGTGGCATGTTCTGCAGCACAAAGCATCAGAAGCAATTGCTGGAATGCTCTCAGGGCTCATAACCTTTGCAACACCCCAGTGCTGGCAACTGTTTCCTGATATTCTGTGGAATGAATCAAATTAGCTGATGCTGGGGACTTCTGGACGAAGCAAGATGGATGATCCACTTGGCACTTCTGACCGAAGATTATAGTGACTGCTTCAGCCTTGTCTTTTGCACTGATGAGCTTGACTCTCCCATTACTGAGTATGGGGATATTTGGAGCATTCTCCTCCAGTGGGGGGTGCTGGTGAATAGTCAGTGGGTTGGGGCAGGGTGTGGGGAAAATGGGCATTGGGAAGATTGGTAGTCTATGTGGAAGTACAGGAGTGTTGAGAAGAGGGGCTGATTACAATATGGCTGCTAGAATCGGGGGCTGGAGAATTCACCATGTCTTTGGTCACTAGCAATAGTGGAGAGCTTGATTAAGACCTCCTTGAGCTCAAGTTATCACATCATTTTTACCAAGCATTTTAAAATCCAGCTCTTTCCATTTATATGACAATGATTAATAGACTTTTAAAATGTTGATTGATAACAGGCAAACTGCAAGAATTTACAAACTAAATGTGACTGTGTTGCTTTATTGTGGTTTTGTTTCCATTGGAATGGAGGTTACATTGCAAAAGAGTCTGGGAAGAATTGATCTAAACGATTAAAAATGTTAGAAAATGCCAACTAGGCAAGTACGCCCAGTCTCATTCTGTTAAATGTCATTTCAATTTTTATTCCTTTCAATATAGTTTCAAAGCAATAGCGTGTCAGTTCTCTAAACTATTAAAGCCAACAGTTGCTCAGGAAACACACTCAGAGCAGTACGAGGTTGGATGGTGGCACAAGTTACAATTTGTTTATGGCCCACCTATTGGAACAAAGAAAATTTACAGCCCAGGAACAGGCCCTTCGGCCCTCCAAGCCTGAGCCGATCCAAATGTACGGTCTAAACCTGTCAGTCAATTCCTAAGCGTCTGTATCCCTTTACTCCCCACCTACTTATGCATTTATCCAGACTCGTCTTAAACGAATCTACCATGCCTGCCTCTACCACCCTTGCTGGCAACGCGTTCCAAATTCCCACCACCCTCTGTGTGAAGTACTTGCCATGTGTATCCCCCTTAAAAACTTTTCACCTCTCAAAAGCGTGACCTCTCGTTATTGAATCCTTCACCCTGGGAAAAAGCTGGTCTCTATCCACCCTGTCTATACCCTTAATGATTTTATAAACTTCAAAATCAGGTCCCCCCTCAATCTCCTTTTTTTCTAATGAAAATAAACCTAACCTACTCAACCTTTCTTCATAGCTAGCACCTTCCATATCAGGCAACATCTTCATAAACCTTTCTGCACCCTCACCAAAGCGTCCACATCCTTTTGCTAATGTGGCGACCAGAACTGTACAAAGTATTCTAAATGCGGCCAAACCAATGTCTTGTACAATGTTAACATGACTTGCCAGCTCTTATACTCAATACCTTCTTGACTACTCCATCCACCTGTGCAGCAACCTTCAGGGTACAATGGACCTGCACTCCCAGATCTCTCTGCCCATCAACTTTTCCCAAGGCTCTTCCATTCATTATATAATTCACTCTAGAATTAGTCTTGCCTAAATGCATCACCACACATTTGTCTGGATTGAAAGCCATCTGCCACTTTTCTGCCCAACTCTCCAGTCTATCGATGTCCTCCTGTATTCTTTGACAGTCACTAATGCTTTCTGCTACTCCACCAATCTTCGTGTCATCTGCAAACTTGCTGATTGTACCAACAGTGCCCTCTTCTAGATCATTTATTGCTTGACCAGACTGTGGGATGGCTCTCCCAAACTGGTCCCTACACGTTAATGAGAATGATTTTGTTAGGCTACACAGGATGCATGTTAGTCACATCTGATACCTCATGCGATGCCAGGTAATTAATCAGGTTTAATCCTTTTGGTTTTCACGACCATTTCATATGGTTTGATTTGCTGGGCAAATTCACAGGACAGTTCCAAAACAAACGTTGCTGTCAAGCACAAAGTCAGATATATCCCACGTTTGTGAATAAGAGCAGTTTTAATGACAATCCAATAATTACATGGCCACCATTTCAGATTAAGGTTTTTTTTCTATTCTAGGTTACTTGATAAACTTCATTAAAACTCATCAGTTATCATGCTGGGATTTGAACTCCCATTTCCAAATCATTGGTCCTGATTTACTGTTCCACTAACATTCCAGCCTATTGCCATATCTATCATGAAATTTGCTAATAATCTTTCATTTGGTTGTACCGTGCATTCTTAATGACCCCTTCTTACATCTTGCCCCCCATAACCAATGGCAACAAATTGGCTTATTATTTTTTAGTTCAGACTTAACCTCTAAATACAGTATTGGCATTGCATGTGCTGTTAAACATATAAGCAAGAGTTTGACGAAGCACTTTGTCAATGCTGATAGATGGCAGTGTGCTGTGAACAAAGGAGACCATTATATATTGCCTTCATTAATCTCACACAGGCATTCAACCACGTGGGCAGAGGCTGGAGAAAACTGGCTGCCTGCCAAAGCTACTCAATGTGATTGCCTATTTCCATGACAACATAATGGATAAGGTCAGCTATGACAGGGCAACATTAGGACCCGGACATCTGCCATGGGGTCAAATTGGCATTGACGTTCTTTGGCAAGTTGTTCTCTTTGTTGCTGTCATATGCTTTCAGGCTATCAGTGGAAGATGTCTAGCGACATACCAGAGCCGATAGAGAGCTGTTGTTTAGTCTTGAGTGAGATTTAAGACCAACCTGTGCCAAGTACTCAGTTCTCTATACTGCTAATTCTGCACCAGCATTCCATACCAAGGCAAATAAACAAACTTACTGGTGCTTGTGAAGAGACTCAGGGCTTGACCATCAGCATCAGAAAGGCAGAAGCCATAGTTGCGGATATTGGTATATGACCCTTCAGTGTTGACACTGAGGCACTGGATGTTGTTGATGGCTTCACACATCAAGGCTCCAACATCACCAGCAATCGATTATTTGATGCTGGAATCAATATGCACATCACAAAAGCTGCAGCAGCCGAGCTCAGCTGGATAACAGTGTGGAGCAGCAGCAGCAGCAGCAGCAGCAGCAGCAGCAGCAGCAGCAGCAGCAATCTGACTGTGCAAACAAACAGATTCCATTAACCAAAACTGAAATTGCTGGAGAAACTCAGCAGGTCTGGCAGCATCTGTGGAGAGAAAACAGTTAACATTTGGAGTCCAATGACCCTTCATCAGAAGGGTATGAAAGAGGTTCACAGGACTCCAAATGTTAACTGTTTTCTCTCCACAGGTACTGCCATACCTGCTGAGTTTCTCCAGCAATTTGCTTTTGCTTCTTATCTCTAGCATCCACTGTTCCTTTTTTTTTTAAGTTACATGCAAGCTCACTAAGCCCGAATCCTTGGCACACCCCTCTACATTGGTGAGACCTGAACCACATTTGCAAGATAGAAGGAAAGGCTGAAAGTTTTACTCGTCACAGTCCCACATGTAACACCAACATCTTACATGGACAAGGGCACCAACTCAGGAGGTCCTAGTGTGCTAATTCATAAGCATACAGGAATTGTCAAGCTAAAAGCATGGGCTGCCACATTTATCAGATGAATAGTAGCCAAATAGAAAGACCTGCCATTCGGCGAACTAGCCATTACGCCACAACACCTTGGAGATCTACATCTCCATCTCTATCACAAGGACACTTACAAGTGAGATATGAAGTGGGCATTGACATGAAAGGTAAGAGAACAGTCACTGACAGCTCTCATCACTGGAGGGCCTTGGAGGCAGCAAACAGAAATGAAAACCTCAGCTCAGCCATAGTGGGTTCCGAGAGAACAGAGGCCAACAAGTCCAGCAGCTTCTTAGCTCAGTTTCTTCCCCTGCAGCAACTCCAGTAGAGAACGCCATGGCCGAGTGGGGCTGGACTGCCGAACTACACAGGGCAATGCTCACACAGTTGACCACTATGACACAAACCATTATTTCACAAGATGGAAAGCAGCCAGCACCACTGAGCATAGCTCCCATTTCCTTCACTGAGTGCCTTTAGGACAAGTGAACAAATAGATTGAGAAAACTTCTATTTTATTTAGGGCTATAAGCTTATTCACTTCAATACTTAGAAGTCCATGTGTAATACCTGCACCCAGCTAACTCAGAAGTGAAGACTGATCTAAGTAAAAGCTGTATGCAGGTTTTCATGGTTAGAGCAATAATGCTGACCAGAACAAATTAACATTCAAACCATGTGCAATTATACTATGGAGGAACCATTTTAAAATGGTAACAACTGCTCTTTTCAGAGCAACATTGTGTATTTTGTAACCATAAACGTCTTTCTCAATGACAAAGCAGCTATTTAAAACCTGCACCTTAATGTTCAATTGTATTTTCTTCTCTGAATTTCCGCCCATTATCCTGGGGTCAGGAGGGGGAAGGCAGCTATGTTAACCATGAACTGAACCGCACCAGCCACAACTTTTGTGGCTGCAAGAGATCAAAGGCAAGGAATTCTGTGGTGAGCAATGAACCACCTGACTTCCCAAAGCCTGTCCAGAAGGCACAAGTCAGGGCTACGATATAATACTCTCCACGTGTGTGGATGAGTGCACCTTCACCAATGCAAAAATCTCAGCACGATCCAGGCCAAAAGGAGTCTCCAATTCAACACAGTAACCGCCACCTTCAACAGTCACTTCCTCCACATTGATGGACAGTGGCAGCAAGGTGCATTATCTACCAGACTAACCACAGCAACTCCAAAGGCTCCATTGACAGCACCTTTCAAACCCATGACCACTTTGAACAATAGCAACAACAGCAGATTGGGACAATGCTGTGGCTTTAGGACTTGCATTGCATCTTAATTTTTTTTGAGAAGGTGGAAGAAGCAGCCTGGATGGATGTGGCCTGCTCTCATAGACCAGGATCCCTAGCTTTTTTTTTTAAAAAGCGTTTAGATTCAGCGGAAGCTGTTGTGATCTTGAAGTAGAAACTGGTTACAGCTACAAGCTAGGGTTTGTCTTTCTACCTCAGGCTTTGCATGTGAGAAATTCTGTTTTCCGAATTTGCCTTATTTGCCAATGGGCATGTTAATGGGATGTTACTGTATTGGAACAGTTAATTCCAAATAGTTACCGTATCTATTGTTCTGTTAGGATAACAGCTCTCCTGGAAAACTTAAGTAGCAA
The DNA here is from genome assembly GCF_020745735.1 of Hemiscyllium ocellatum. NCBI lineage: Eukaryota > Metazoa > Chordata > Chondrichthyes > Orectolobiformes > Hemiscylliidae > Hemiscyllium > Hemiscyllium ocellatum. Next base: position 41,563,168 of record NC_083408.1, read on the forward strand.
TTGAGAGTAACAAGAAGGAGCAAATTGTTATTCCATAGAGCTACAAACAAATGTAGGAATTCTTGCAACATGCAGACTCATTTAAAAGGAATCAAATTAAGAAAGTTGCTTAAATACTCATTTTTAAATTGGACAACAGAGCTCAAGATACTGTAAACCGTAATCAGACATAATAAAGGAATGTCAATGGCTTAAAGCAAAGCTGCAATGAAATCCAGCTTTGAACCCCAAGGTGGTATTGTAAAACACGCACAAATGCTCAGGCTCCAATACTAATCTGAAGCCACAAAGGCAGCAGGATGGCGAATGTGGGGCTCCCCACTGGATTGGAATTTTTCAAAAGGTTTCTTGCCCAGTAGGCAATGTGTGGACAGGGCAGCTTCTAACATGAAGGAAAATAAACTAGGGAGTATATAGTCAGCACTTGAAGCTAATATTCAAGATGGAAAGAAATTGAAGTTTTTCTGGATGGCAACTGGTGACTAGTGAGGTTTTGCAGGGGTCATGTTGGGACCACAACTGTATGACTGGTCGGGTACAAACCTAGATTGAGTTAACGGTGGTTAGGTTAGGCTTGGTGGGGCATGGTTGAGAAGGCATGCAGTCCTATCTTTCCTGGTATTTCTGCCAGTGCACTTACAACATGGATCCACCCCTTCTCACCTCCTTTTATCTGGCAAGATTCCCAGAAGTGGGATAATACAACTTGCACATAAAGTAGAAGTGTGAGGACTTTACTAATCACGGCAGCTCTATTCACAGGCTGATAACCAGCTCATACTGCATTCGCTGCTAAAACCTGGGTCTGAATTTTCACAACCTCCCACATGTGAGCAAATAGGAGGCAGCTGGGGACAAAGATTCACACCATTAGCTGATTCCCAGCTTTCTGTCACCATGGGCAGAGGATTGGCTGACTGGCAGAGTGTGGGGAGAAAGGGGTCTTTTTCAGGCTGGCAGCTGGTGACTAGTGAAGTCCTGTAGGGGTCCATGTTATACATCAACATCCTGGAAAAACCAGGAACAGGAAGAATTGTTGTTAAGTTTGCAGATAAAATGGCTGAAGAGAAAGGCAATGTTTAGGAAATGGGGATGGGTGGGCTTGGACAGGCAAGGACACTAGGCAATAAAGTGGCATATGGCATGTAATGTGTGAGGTTATGCAGTTTGGTAGGAAGAATAAAAGTTGTAGATTGTTTTCTAAACAGGTAAAGGCTTTGGAAATCTGAAGGACAAAAGGGACTTGGACAGCCCTAATTCAGGACTCTCTTAAGGCTCACACTGCAGATGGCCTTTAGGAAGGCAAATGCAATGTTAGCATTCATTTCAAGAGGGCTGGATTACAAGAGCAGAGATGCACAGCTGACCGTGTATAAGGCTCTGGTCAAACCGTATTTGGTATATTGTGAGCAGTTTTGAACCCTGCATCTAAGGAATGATGTGCTGGCCTTGGAAGGGGTCCACTGAAGGTTTACAAAAATAATCCCAAGGATTGGTGGGGTGGTATGGTGGCTCAGTGGTTAGCACTGCTGCCTTCCAGTGCCAGGGACCCGGGTTCAATTCCAGCCTCAGGTGACTGTGCAAACTCCACACAGACATTCTCCCGTGTCTGCGTGGGTTTCCTCCGAATGCTCCAGTTTCCTCCCACAATCTAAAGATGTGCAGGTTAGGTGAATTGGCCATGCCAAATTATCCATAGTGTTCAGGGATGTGTAAATCAGGTGAATGAGTTAAAAGATAAATTATTGAGTAATAGGGTAAGGGATTCTCTTCGGAGTGTTAGTGTGGACTTGTAGGGCCTGTTTCCACACTGTAGGGATTCTATGATGAAAGGCTTGTCACGAGGATTGGTCGAGATCTCTGGGTCTATACTCGAAGGGTGGGGTGGGGGTGTCTTATAGAATACTGATAGGCCTGGACAGAGTGGGCATGGAAAAGATGCTTCCATTAGGAAAAAGAGGCTAGGGCATGAGGGTACAGCTTCAGAATGAAATTACCCTTTAGAATAGAGATGAGGATGAATTTCTTGAGCCGGGGGTAGTTAATCTGTGGAACTCATTGCTGCAGTGGGCTATGGAGGCCAAGTCATTGAGTGTATCTAAGACAGAGATAGTTGGTTCTGGATTAGTAAAGGATTATGGGGAGAAGGCAGGAAAATGGAGGTGAGAAACATATCAGCCATGGCTGAATGGCAGGGCAGGCTCAATGTGTCAATTGGCTTAATTCTAAACCCTCCCACAATTCCCACATTCTTGTTCCATTCTCCCATTATGGGATCAGGTTTGCAGGTAGCTGAATGGCCTATTAAAGTCAGTTGTCAGATGGCAATTGATTCTGGATCAGTGATGCTGGAAGAGCACAGCAGTTCAGGCAGCATCCAACGAGCAGCGAAATCGATGTTTCGGGCAAAAGCCCTTCATCAGGAATAAAGGCAGTGAGCCTGAAGTGTGGAGAGATGAGCTAGGGGAGGGTGGGGGTGGGAGACTCTCTCCCTACTTTCTCCCCACCCCCACCCTCCCCTAGCTCATCTCTCCACGCTTCAGGCTCACTGCCTTTATTCCTGATGAAGGGCTTTTGCCCGAAACGTCGATTTCGCTGCTTGTTGGATGCTGCCTGAACTGCTGTGCTCTTCCAGCACCACTGATCCAGAATCTGGTTTCCAGCATCTGTAGTCATTGTTTTTACCACCTTGATGGCAATGGAGTCTGCTCGTCACATACTGCTGAGCAGGCTATCCACCCGGAAGCAGCCTGTGGCAGACAGGAATTATCATTACTCTGCAGCCAGTCTTTGAACAACCAATGAAAAACCTGGTGCTTCCCATCCATTTACAGAAGGTGCCCAGTCAGGTGCCTGTCTCAGACAGCTACTGATAATGGAAGGTCATGTTCAGGTTTAAACTGAAAACGTGACCCACATTGGATTCTGTGTAGACTTGTGATGTTCTACCTGCTCTCAGTCAAGCTCGAGTTGACTAATGAGTGAATTTAGATGCAAGAAAAGCTCTATTTGAAGTGTTACTTCCTGAGAGTTTCATAACCTTAAAAGATTCTGAATGATGCACTGTTACTCTTGTCCTCAATTTTAAAACAGAGTGCTTCTTTCATCTTCAATATTGACATTACATGAATAGGACATTTGAATAAATGATACAGTGAATAAGCTCAGGAATATATGGCCAAATCTTACCAGTTATCTGTAGAAGTGAAGCTCTTTAGTTTTGCTGTAGGTTGACATGTCAACTTAGTTTGGTTTCCTAAAATAGTGCATAGGTTTGAACTTGGACGAGTGACCTTGTAAATCAGGCACTGTCTGAGAACTGCGATAAAACTTAGCTAAGAAACCCATAGTCAAATCAGGGAAGTGATATACGGTAATCTGCAGTAATGAAGAAGAACATGAGATTTTATGTGTAGAGGTTACCTGATATTTTCTCAAACTAACAGAATACCCAAACAAATTTGTTTGCAAATATATTGCTCAGTAATCGAGCGAATTGCTCAACAGCTCACATGTAGGGCACTTTCTTTGCCTCCCTTAAGAAAACTTGTCAAGAAGTTTTTTTTTGTGAAAACAGTACTCCTTTAAAACTGTGGTCTCTCAAAGATTGTGAATTCATTTTGTGCCAAGCACTTCCAGAAGGACCTGTGTGAAGTCTCTGTCTTTCTCAGTCAAATTTCCATATACCAGAAGACCCAGTGTTTGGAAATTTAAAGAAAAAAAAATCTCTGCTCTAGGCATATAATTGGGTGGTGGGGGGGGGGGGGGGGGGGAAAGGGGAAGCTGTCTGGAGAAACTTTACACTGCAGCCAAGAAACCCAAATGAAAATTTTATAAACAGTCGGACAGATTCCAACTCAACCACAAAAGAGCTGCTTCAGCATCCCGGTACATAAACTTGTTCCAATTAATGCAGCGGAAAGCAGTGATGGAATTTTGCAAAAAAAAAAAAGAGCTTGCATGCTCACTTCCTCGATCCCCAGTTCATGTCATGTCATGGGTCAAAACATTGACAGCAGAAGCTTTTGTTAAAAAAGCCAATAGTTCCACAAAAATGCAACAATGCAGAAGGTGGTCTCAAAGCAACCTTGGACAGCAACAGTGAAAATGTACAAAAAAACACTCCAAAAGTATCGCATTCTTCTAACTGATGCCTATGGATCACAAGTCTCTCTCTTGCCTGTTGTACAACCAGAATTCTGAACAAATAGATGGATTATTTTTCAATGTTTATTCTTACACTGTTAACTTTTGTACATTTATGATGTAGTAAGATATTTTCTGCTGTGAAAACTTAGAGGGGTCATTCTCCTCCATGGGTATTCAAAGACTATTTCAGGTGCAGGTAAAGACATTTAGTTTTCTTGACTCCTTTCGCTGGTTCAAGTACAGTTAGATCATGAATTAGTAAAAGTGATGGAAGGTATCATCAACAGTGCTATCAAGCAGCACTTGCCCAGCAACAACCTACTCATTGATGCACAATTTTGATGTTGTCAGGGCCACTCAGCTCCTGATCTCATTTCTGTCTTAGTTCAAAGATGGGGGAAAAATAAAAGAGCTGAATTCCAGAGAAATTGAGAGAATGAGGGCTCTAGACATCAAAACCACATTTGACAGAAGGTGGCATCAAGGAGCTCTAGGAAAGCAGGAGTCAAGGGATATCAGGGAGCAAACTGAGCGCTGGTTGGAAAGATGGCTGTGGTTGTTGCGGTTGAGCCCTTTGGTTGCTGTAGTGTTGAGATCCTTGAAGTCAGTACGGACCAGAGGACAATTCTCTCAGTTGGGTTTTTGCGAGTACAGTCATTGAGAGGTGACAGAGGTAACGGACATGGAAGTGCATCGCTGCCTCACCACAATGCTAGCTCTATGTCCGTTACATCCAAAAACATGACAAGGGCCATTCTGAGAATGTCATTGGATTAGCAGTCCACAGACCAAGGTTAAACTAGGAATACAGCTTCAAACCCCATGACAGCAAAATTTCAATTCAGTTAATAAACCTGGAATTGAAAGCCTGTCTCAGTAACGGTGATTGTTATCACCGTCTGGTGCATTAAATGCTCTTTAGGGAAGAAAATCTGCTGTTGTAGAGTCATAGAGATGTACAGCATGGAAACAGACCCTTCGGTCCAACCCGTCCATGCCGACCAGATATCCCAACCCAATCTAGTCCCACCTGCCAGCACCTGGCCCATATCCCTCCAAACCCTTCCTATTCATATACCCTTCCAAATGCCACTTAAATGTTGCAATTGTTCCAGCCTCCACCACATCCTCTGGCAGCTCATTCCATACACGTACCACCCTGTGTGGAAAAAGTCGCCCCTTAGGTCTCTTTTATATCTTTCCCCTCTCACCTAAACCTATGCCCTCTAGTTCTAGACTCCCTGGCCCCAGGGAAAAGACTTTGTCTATTTATCCTATCCATAAATAGATGGTGACATCTTGCAAAATGTCCAGATTACAGCAGAGGAAGTGCTGGATGTCTTGAAATGGTTAAAGGTGGATAAATCCCCAGGACCTGATCAGGTGTACCCGAGAACTCTGTGGGAAGCTAGAGAAGTGATTGCTGGGCCTCTTGCTGAGATATTTGTATCATCGATAGTCACAGGTAAGGTGCCGGAAGACTGGAGGTTAGCTAACATGGTGCCACTGTTTAAGAAGGGCGGTAAAGACAAGCCGGAGAACTATAGACTAGTGAGCCTGATGTCGGTGGTGGGCAAGTTGTTGGAGGGAATCCTGAGGGACAGGATGTACATGTATTTGGAAAGGCAAGGACTGATTTGGGATAGTCAACATGGCTTTGTGCGTGGGAAATCATGTCTCACAAACATGATTGAGTTTTTTGAAGTAACAAAGATGATTGATGAAGGCAGTGCAGTAGATGTGATCTATATGGACTTCAGTAAGGCGTTCGACAAGATTCCCCACAGGAGACTGATCAGCAAGGTTAGATCTCACGGAATACAGGGAGAACTAGCCATTTGGTTACAGAACTGGCTCAAAGGTAGAAGACAGAGTAGTGGTGGAGGGTTGTTTTTCAGACTGGAGGCCTGTGACCACTGTCCTGGTTTGGTTTCCTTAGCTGTGCCAGCTCCTCAGCTGCATGGCTATTTGTTGCCTGTCCTAAATTTTGGCCTTAGCAGTTATGCTCATATCCATGAAAGAATTCCTATTTCCAAAAAAAAAATCAAGAATTTTTGATCAGGGACAATGTAGTGGGGACCTCTGCCACCTTTCCCAATGCCCAACACCTAAGGCACTCAGATTGGACTATCACGGAATAGGAGTGCTTTTGGCTGAATCCCTGCAGTTGGTTACTAGGTCTAACGATGCCAATTTTGTGGTGCCACACGTGGTGCTCTGTGGTCTCTACAGTTGCTTCGGCACACACACACCCATTGTTTTAAAGTCAAAGCAGCTGCTGTAGAAAGAATCCTGCAATATAAACGAGCTACTTTCTAAAGCAACAGGGCTGTGAGCCAATGCTGAAGGACTGCTTCAGGAAGGGCACATTGCCTTTGTATGGTTTGTACTTTAATCAGTTATTGGAAGCAGTCTGAGAGTAGACTTTCTGTACAGGAAATTGCGAGCTAAAGTTTTGCTTTTTTGACAAATGGTGGGCATTTAGAACATGAGGAGAGAAAACGAGGGGTAAATTTCGTTAGCAACATGGTCTTCAAACATTTACCAAAATTATTTTGTGCAAAATCCTGACAATTCATGACTCTCAAAAGAACTGATTAATTTACAAGTTCCTACCTGAAGGATTCCCTGTAAATGCAAAATATTATCATTGTCAAGTGCTGAAAGACCGTAGCTTTTAAAATATACTACTTTTCTTTTTAAATAAAAAGAACATAGACCACTTCAAGCAAAATCAACTTTCTTTGCAGAGACATGATTATAGTCAACTGACACCTTTCACATGTTCAGAAATTCTGCAATTCATTCCAAAGGCTCTCCTTATACTGCTCGATAACTGGGTTTTGGAAAATGAAACAATCACAAGTCCTCCTAATCTGCTAGTCCCTCTTTGAGGCTGCAAACAAACAGATCTCAACAGCCATGCAGAGACCACATCGTGGATACAGGCACAAACCTGCATTCTGGATTTCAGAAATACAACAATTATAAAGCCACATCACACCACACCAGACCACAGTAATAGATCTCTGTAGTTTCTTAACCTTGTCATTTCTTACTCCATTTTGCCCTGCACTGACTTGTATTTGAAGCAATCACTTTTTAATCATGCACAATTGGAAGTGGCTTTGATTTAATTTCACTAGTAAAAGGTTACACCTTAGTTTGTGATCATTAAAAGAAGCAGGGATTTGATTACAGGAAAGAAACTGGCAACCCAATGAGAAACATCAAATAAAAACCTAAAAGAATAAAGTTGTATGTAATACATTTCCATTTGGTCCGTCTGGGAAGTTGGTAGCACCCCTGCCTCTGAGCCAGAAGCTCGGGGTTCAAGTCTCATGCCAAGTCTTAATGACTGAGGAAGGTCGATGCATATTGTGGACGAACAAGCTAATGAACAACTTGTAAATCCTTTCAACACAATGAAAGCAGGATTAGTGGGTGAGATTCCTGATCAACCATGCAACTGAAAGAATATTGTAGCTTGTCATATTAGCCCCAGATTACAACATGCATGTAAAAGTTCATGCTGCCAAAGCAACTCTCACTCCCTGTGGGAACTGCAATGCCACATTGAAATAGCACCACTGAATGCTCATCAAGTCTGGAACAACTTTTCAAGTACGCGCCTTCAGCTATTATGGAATATAAATATTGTACTGTGAACTATCCAGCATTGCAAAGAACACATGATCATGAATGACAATTGTGAATTGTAAAATTGTTACATTTAACATGACAAAGAAAGTTATGTTAACTCATGTTTACATAATTTTGTAAGGGTTTGCACTGTCAGTGGGAAAATTTATGGTGATGTCTTCATTGTTGAGAGCGAGCAGTGCCTTCACGTTGTGCTATTACCTTTAGGCTAAGTAACTGAAAAGTTAATTTACTTGCATTAAAATTGAACATTTTCCATTCATATTGCATTTTCTGCAGGTCACATTCCCTTACTTTGGGCTGAGATTGATGGGGGGGGGGGGGGCGTGCAATTGAGGAGAGCAGATAATTACAACATAAACCCATATTGCCAAAACTCCTGCTAAGCAGTGAAAGGCATGAGGAGAATAAGCAATTAAATTTTGCTGCTAACAACAACATTGATGATATGCACTGTGCTGAAGCTATAGCTGTTGTGGATCTACCTTTGCTTACAAGAATGCTTGCACAGTACCGGAGGAGAAAACACATTGCATATGTGCAGGAATTATAAGGTAACTATTCTTAATTTGCAAGATTGAAAAGACTGCACAACATTCCTGATCAGAATGAAGTGATTCACTCCTCATTCAGTCATCCTTCTGCACTGCTGTAATAAAGGAGACTGTCAATCATGGAAAGGGCTGCCATAGAAAGGTGGTATGAATTGGCTCCTGAAGACTACTTTGTGTCTACGAGATGAGCAGCAAACAGAAACAAGAATCACATAGAATTGTGTCCTGAATATAAAATAAAACTGTTCCAACATTTGCCTCGACAAGAGCGCTCAGTATGGCTGAAAGGAGCTGAACTTTTGTAAACTTCTGGCTACAGCTCAGTGTCTGCACAGTACCCTATTCAAAATTACTCTCACAAATATACAAATAGGCTTTTTAGGCCAGGCAGGAGATAAAATGGCTCAGCAGCTGCCAATGTGTGGGTGGAGTGTTGGGAAAGTAAATAGAAGACAGTCACTTGTGGCGCTTTCTACATTCAAAAGACACAAATATTTTCTTTGGCAGAAAACTGACAAATTTACTTCAGAATTCAACATCATTGCACCATTGAGCATTAAAAACAACATTATAAAGAAGAACTAGCCTGTTTTCCACTGGTCAACCATTGTAGGTGGTTTACTATTTTAGATGCTGAATGCTTCTCAAAAAGATCATTCCTACTGCAAAGCTTATTTTGTTAGGTTTATTTAAGAGAAGCAAATTCTATAGCCTTAAGGAAGGTTTAGAGCAGGAATAACATGATCTGCAAGAGATAACAGTTTCAACCTGTTCAGTTATACAGTCCAAGTGACATGTTCAACAAAAGTAGCAATGATTGTCAGTGCCACAAGCTATACATGCTATTGCTAAGCAACGCTTCAGACATTATCTATGAGGTTAGGCTCAAAAGAGCTTTCATTTTTTTTTGAAAAGAAGGAAGAGTTGTGGGAACCTAACTTGGGAAAAATAATTAGACACCGAGTTGAATAGGTGTGAAATGTGCAAGTTGCTCTTCGGCCAAAAGAAACATTAGTTGCACGAGTCATTCAATTCAAACAGTAATCAACTTTCTTAGATGAGAAACTTGGTGGCTGAGCAGTTCATAAAGACCATAATTCACAAACATTCATGTAGTCTCAGAACTGCAATGAGATTCCCCCATGTGATGATATTATGGGTTTAAAGGCATATTTTGTCCATTTTTTAAAATTTAAAATGCAGAGAGTTTGAGGCAGAGGTACCAAGTGGTTCAAGCCAATAAAGTAAACAACTTGTGAGGCCTTGGGGTCTTTTTTCTTTGAAAACATTGGATCAATAGAAGCAGCATTAATAGGTGGAGTCAGGCTCCCACAGAACCAGGGTTTCAGTTTGGCTTTCAGTAGTTTTTGGGGTTTGAAGCTGCGGTAGGTCTCTCCCTGCTACAGCAAAACACGAGTTCTCACTGTGTCTGCCAGAGTTTTCTCTTGATGTTCTTTGCTCCTGGATTGGAGAAACATTGTATGGGAAACAATCTATTTTTAATTGAACTTGCCTTTGCCAAGGGTGTATTTATGGGATGTTACCATATTGGAACAGTTACTGTTTAGTAATTAAATAATCTATTATTCTGTTATATTTTCCAACATGGGAGCTGTTGTCACAACGCTTCTTTCTTTTGTTTGCATTTTAACTGTAGAAGAAGAATAAAAAAAGTGTGTCTTGCTGAAAGCAGAATAGTGTGACCAATTGAATTACATCTGGAACACAGCTCTTGCCTTTAAATAAGATCAAAAGTTAGGGTCTAAGCTATCTCCTTGATATATCTGAAGGGACCTTGGTCTGGTCCATAACACCCATAAAAACTGGGGTAGGAACTGAAAAGTTAACCAACTTCAATCCAATCAAAACGTAAGGAGTGATTCCCTGGGCAAATGGGGATCAATTGAAACTATGACCAATGATCATGAGAAGCAGATAGAGAAGATTTTAAGAGATCCTGAAGCCCAATACTAAGACTGAAACAAAGGCAGCATGAATGTATACAGTGCTTTTAATGACCAGCAGGCATTTTGAAATGCTATAAAGCCAACTATGAACTTTTGAAGCATGGTCTTGTAACATCGGAAATGCAGCGGTCGATTTACACACAGCAAGTGTCCATAAATAGCAACGTGATAGTGATCAGACAGACAACTGGCTTTTAAGATTTTGAACGATAAACATGAACCAGCACTCAGTACGCATTAGTCAACAATGAGGGAGACAATGTTTTCCTGGGGTCCTTTGAAATTGGAGTTGAGGCCACAATAAGATTAGCCACGAGCTTGCAGAATGGTGGAGCAAGCTAATGGGGCTGGATGGGCGTATCAAACTCCTAATTTGTATTTTTGTATGTATGTTCATCTACCTCACCTACTCTAGCCCAAAATGCTACAATGGGATCTTTTACATCCAAACCAAACAAATGTGGCCTTGGATTAGCATCCTAATCAAAAGACTATACTGCCTACAGTACAGGACAGGACTTATACAATTAATGGTCGGGCCCTGAGTCATGTTGCAAAACAGAGACACTTAGGCGTTCAGGTACATTATTCTTTGAAAGTTGCATCTCAGGTAGACAGGGTGGTTAAGGTGGCATTTAGCACGCTAGCCTTCATTGCTTACATCTTTGATTATAGGAGTTGGGATGTCATGTTGAAATTGTACAGGACATTGGTGAGGCCTCATCTGGAGTACTGTGTTCAGTTCTGTTGCCCGGTTATAGGACGGATATTGGTAAAGTGGAGGTGTTTTGGAAAAGATTTGAGGGAATGGAGGTTTTGAGATATAAAAATACGGACTGAATAGGCTGGGACTTTTTCACTGGAGGTTGAAAGGTAACCTTACACAGAGGTTTATAAAATCATGAGGACATAGATAAGGTGAATGACAAGGGTCTTTTCCCTAGGGTGGGGGAGTTCAAAATGAGAAGGCGCAATTTTAAAAAAGTGAGAGGAGAAAGATTTAAAATGTACATGAGGAGTAACATTTCTACAAAAAAAAAGTGGCTCATGCGTGGATTGAACTGCCAGAGAAAGTGATGGATGCTGGTACAATTACAACTTTTAAAAGACCTTTGAATAAATACATGAATAGGAAAGTTTTAGATGGATATGGGCCAACCATGGGCAGGTGGGACTAGTTTAGTTTGGGATGATGGTCAGCATGGACTGGTTGGACCAAAGGGACTATTTCCATGCTGTCTGACTCTATGACTATATAACACAACATTCTATGTTAATTTTCATATTCATGTCTTGAAACCTCTTCATTCAAAGCAAGAGTGCCAGTAACTGAGCCACAGCCACCACATTAAACGGGACTTCCAGAATATCTACCTACACTGTGGCTAACACTGGCTATGAACCGTGCGTGGAGGAAATAACTCCTGAACAATTGATGCTTGAACAGTTAACCTCAGGCTCCAATATTCACCATCCTTCCAGCGGGCAAACTTCCAACTTTCCAGTTTTTACCTATTTTGTAACAAGCTCGAGGCCAGTTACTGCTGCAAAAAAAATTTATTTTTCACACATGCCGATGACACACATGCCGATGACATCCCACTCTATCCAGTCTCATGACTCTACTGCTACATTTGGGATGATTCACAGATATCAAATATCAGGAAAGTAGAAATTTCCTCCTACTAAACATGGGGAAGACCAAAGCTACTGTCTCAGTCTCTGCAACATACACTGCCACGTCGCTACAGACTCTATCCCTCTCCCTGGTAACTTTCCAAGACCGAACACAACTGCTTGCAACATTGGTGTCATACCTGGCCCCAAGGTGCACCTCTGACCATGTATCTGCACCAATACTTAGATCACCTATTTTCACCTCCAATAATATCACCCGATTCTCTGTCTGCCTCAGCTCAACTGTTGCTGAAATATTCATTTGCACCTTGATTATTATTATTTCCAGACTTGACCATTCCAAACACTTGGCCATCATCTGTAAAACAGTCTCATCCAGAAAATGCTAGCAATGTCCTCACTCATGCCAAGTCCAGTTCACCCATTACTGGGATCATGGACCTACATTGGTTTCCATTCAAGTAACACTTCAACTTTAAAGTTCTCCCTTTCCCCCATTTTCTTTGGAAACAAAACTTGAAACAAATAGTCGGATATGGGAAAACAGCACACGGAAAGTGTAAGTGCTGTCTAAGTATCCTCCAAGAAACATTAACAACAATGTATTTGTCATCTTGGTGGACCATGAAAATCAACAATAGGACAGAGACAAGGTGCACTTATTTTGTGCTTGTCACAGACTGAGCATATCCTGGCCCAAAGCACTTTGTGACCAATGACGTAAATTTGAACCATTGGCAAAAATTATCAGTGCCAATCTGTGCCCAGTAAACTCCTACAAGGAGCAATAAGCCAATATCCAGATAATCTGTTTTTAGATAATGCTAATTGAGAATAAACATCAGCTATTTCATCATAGATCTACCCTCTGCTTCCATGTAATGCAATGGGATCCTTTATATATAGCCGAGAGAGAGAAAATGGGGCCTTAGTTTAAAGTCTTATCTAAAAGATGGCATCTCAGACAGAGCAGCACTCCTTCCACGTCACTGGAGCATCAGCCTTCCTATTCATACACCCATCCAGCTGCAATTGTACCAGCCTCCACCATTTCATCTGGCAGCTCATTCCATTCATGCACCCACCCTCTGCATGAAAATGTTGTCCCTTAGGTCTCTTTTATATCTTTCTCCTCTCACCCTAAACTATGCCTTATAGTTCTGAACTCTAAATTGATATCAAATACAAAAAAAAATGGGCTTTTAAAGGTTGCTTAACCACTTATCTTCACTGCATATAGTCACAGATGGATCAACAGTCTGTTTAACATGGGCATCATGAAAGCACTTTTGTCTAAACCCAGCTTCTTCCTGAATAATTAGGAGCCAGTCTTCCTCTTGACAGAGTGATTTCCTTCAAATTACAGGTAAATGGCTGACATTTAGATATTTTGAATGTTGCTTGATGCTTTATTACTACTAGAAACCATTTAATTTGTACACTGAATCAAGATATTTTAGTTAATTGTGGATTTAAAGGATTAATGCACCAATAACATTGAGAATGTGACAATATTTATTGACCAATTCTATTTCACCAATAATGCAAATTGATTTTGGTACCTACATAACTTCCCTCAGGATTACTCAACTTTTACATGTCGCTATTTTCTCACAATTTTCAAGTTAGTCACATTATTATTACTGAGGCATTAGTGCTTTTTCTTAAAGTTAAAGTCAAAGCACTGCTGCCTCACAGCGCCAGAGAGATCCGTGTTCAATTTCCGACTCGGGCGACTGACTGTGTGGAGTTTGCACATTTTCCCCGTGTCTGCATGGGTTTCCTCCGGGTGCTCCGGTTTCCTCCCACAGTCCAAAGATGTGCAAGTCAGGTGAATTGGCCATGCTAAATTACTCGTAGTGTTAGGTAAAGGGGTAAATGTAGGGGAATGGGTGGGTTGCGCTTTGGCGGGTCAGTGTGGATTTGTTGGGCTGTAGGGCCTGTTTCCACACTGTAAGTAGTCTAATCTAAAATTGGGTTAGGGCTAAGACCCAAATAATTTCAAGCACTGGAAGCTTTCTTCTGTTACAGAATGTTTTTAAGTTTACCCTGACAAGCCTGGAATGTATCACAGAATCAGTTATGATCAATGCACATTTCTGATCATTTTAACTGTGTTACCAGCACAAGACATCACTCTATAAATAGCTACTTTTACCAGATTTTCTAGTTGATGCACATTAGAGTCAGAGATGTTCAGCACAGAAACTGACCCTTTGGTCCAACTCCGTCCGTGCCGAACAGATATTTTAAATTAATCCAGTTCCGTTTTCCAGCATTTGGCCCATATCCCTCTAAATGCTTCCCATTCAGGCACCCATCCAGTTGCCTTTTAACTGTATCCACCTGCACCACTTCCTCTGGCAACTCATTCCATACATACACCACTCTGTGAAAAAGTTGTGCCTTCAGTCCTTTTTATATCTTTTCCCTCATCTAAAACCTCTGCACTCTAGTTTTGGACTCACTGCTCTGGGGAAAACACCTTGGTTTTTCACCCTATTACCCTCATTATTGTTTGGGCACAGCAGAGGAAGCTTTCCCTACCATTCAACTTTTGCTGTACCAGACTGGCATGAGCTAACAATTAAATTATTAGCAACAATGACACTGCAATACACACCAACACCCCGAGCTATAGGGATTTTATTTCACAAATAATCAAAGTTACAGAATACTATAGTACAGAAAGCTTGTTCAACCAGCATACCTATTCTTCTAAAGAGTTGCAAACTACTCTTAAGTACACGTCCATTTCTAGTTTTCAATGGCATCTGCTTTGGCCAATATTCAGACAATGTCTTTCAAAATTCACAGTGGTTAGCACTGCTGCCTCACAGCGCCAGAGACCCGGGTTCAATTCCCACCCCAGGTGACTGACTGTGTAGAGTTTGCACGTTCTCCCTGTGTCTGCGTGGGTTTCCTCCGGGTGCTCCGGTTTCCTCCCACAGTCCAAAGATGTGCAGGTTAGGTGAATTGGCCATGCTAAATTGCCCATAGTTTTTGGTAAGGGTAAATGTAGGGGTATGGGTGGATTACGCTTCGGCGGGTCGGTGTGGACTTGTTGGGCCGAAGGGCCTGTTTCCACACTGTAATGTAATCTAATCTAATCACCCTCCTTGTGAAAATTTCTCCTCACTTCCATTCAATTCCTTGACCTATTATTTGAAATATATTGTTACCAATTTCAAAAACTCTAATATATAAAGGTAATTGTAAAACTTTGGGGCAGGAGAATAAAAAGGACCAGCTTTTACAAGAACTGGTACAGATGCAATGGGTTCTCTTTGTGATACTAGGGCAGTATGCTTCTATTCAAGCTGACTTTATTGCACAAAACCACACAATTGCAAACATAGCTACCACACAAACAGGAACTGCACAAGAGCTATGTTATTTAAAAGAGAAAAATATAATTCAAAAACCCACAGTGAACTTTGTTGGCAGTTCACTGAAATTTAAACTCTTAGGCCCAGCGATGACATCAAACACAGTACCACAGGAGTTAGATGGAGTGTAAAGCTCCCTTCGGTGTGCCCAAGTAAATATTTCTAAACTCCACATCATAAACTTCTGCACTTGCATTTCCTTAGGGCCCCTCTGATGTAGCTACTAAATGCATATATAGTTTTGTGTGGATCTGTGCTGACCAATAACCCGCGCCAAGTCAGGCAAGATACATTTGTTTAATTTAAAAGTATGAAACTATTCCTGGGTAAGAGGTTAAGTCCTGGAAATCACAGACTGTTATATTGCGTTGCTGAGTCCACTTCGTATTTGAGAGATGCTTACATTCATGTCTCAGATTAAATAATTACAAGACAACCACCAAAAAAAAGAGAAAACCAAAACATACTTTTAATCTTAAGTCACACAGCCAATAATTATTCCAGTGAACACATTCACAATATGAAACAGAAATAGTATCAAACAATAATTGCGAAGGTGTGTATATAAAGCACGGAATGATCATAGCCAACAGCCAGAAGTTATGCCATGATGTAATTTGGAATCCAAAAAGCAAAGTATTCTGGTGATAGAGAAATTATGAAATTCAAAAGCTTTCAAGCTCATCATGTCCTTCACATAACTAAAGAAAACAAATGTATGTTACTTTCCCAAGTTGACATAAATCCGTCCAGCCAGGCAGAATTTTTGCAAAGTATCGAGCAGAGATATTTAAAAGCTAATTACACAACATGAATGGCAAATGTAATTATAAAATTAAGTCCAAAATATCTGCCAAAAATCTATCTCCCTCCCTGTGGGATTCACTTAGCCTGTGCATAGAGTTCTCCTTCCACTTGGCAGCCAGTGTTCTAAGCTTATGTATGAAAATAAGCAGGTGATACCTCTCTTATGCTTTATTGCAACATTCAAGTTAAGATCGATTTGTAAACATGTAAATAAAAGTTAAAAGGAGTTGTGCAATAGACTGCTCTTACTCCAATGTTCACATGGAATGCCAGAAAATATACATGGCACTTTCCACCTCTACATGTGGTCACACCTGATATTGTCAATAAGAACGCATACAGAGCCATATGTCAAATGGGGAACATAAACGAACAAATTGGAAGACAATATATTTAAGCCTTGGGTAAAATATGCCTCGCCTTTTAAAAATCCAACATTAAAAAAAAAGTCAAAACAGCAAGTAAACACAAAGTCATCAGTTAAGAATGTGCACAAAACCAGAAAGAATTCTTGAAGACCATTGCTCCCAAACTGAAACTTCAAAAGGTCATTCAAATCACCTTTGGAGACTTCAAGCGAACATTTTGGACTCTTCAGTTGAGCAGAACACAATGTATTTGGAGGCAGACAAATTCCAATTTCTCACCACGTTGTTTGCAGAGTTTACTTTTCCAGGAAGTAATTTGGTTTATTGTGTAAATCTGTCTTACATATACTTTGTAAACACATCTCTAAAAGGGATCAACCTTTTCAACACGGTGGCTACCTCATGGAATAACTCACAAGCTACTTCCAGAAGCCAGTCACTGAAGCACACTACTGGGCAATTCTAAAGAAACAATTGCAGTTTGGCTTGATACACAAAATCATGCAAGTCAAAATAATGCCAAAGGACTGGAGTGGAAATAATTAGTCAATTTTGAAATGGACAGAGCAATCAGCCAGCCAGGCATTTACCATGCCTGCTCACACCAGCATGTTTTCCCGACACTACTACATTCAATTTAGTGATACACTTTCACAATTGGATGGAGCAAATAAAAAAAGGCTTACACAAAAAAGATAGAAGGCTTCAGAAATAGAATTTTGGGATGTGGGAGTGGGCAGGGAAAAGAGAAGAGCTGGCTGCCTATTTGATGGTCTCGTCACCATGGATCACTTCTTCCAATATACTTCAGTACTATACACATCTATGCTTCTCTGACATATGAACATCTTTGGCAAAGCCAGCATTCGTGACTCATTTCTGTTCCACGATCTTGCACAAGGTGAAACAGGGTTCAAGGCTTCTAGGAAAAAACTGAAAACATCACATGCTAACGTTGAGGCTAGGAGCAAGTAACAAACATTAACCTAGAAAAGTAGTTTTAAAACATTAACAATCTTGCCATAAAGGGGCAGGGAGGAGAAGATTTAAAGCAAACAAAAAGTGATTGGCAAATGATGGCATTGCTCCCATGTCCAGCAAGTCCAGTATAATTAGCTGACCAAGCAACATCAAAAGTAATGACCAAAGGTCAACATCAGAGGTCCCTAAATTTATCTTTAGGCTTGTAAGGTGCTTCAGATAAAAGGTCCTCTTCTATCGACTCCTATGTGGACATAGAAAAATAATTTCATTTCAACAATCTTTGCTAGGCCAATGCTTTTCCACTAATTGTTGATATACTGAAACGTAGCATACGGGGAGTTGAAACCAATGGTATTTTACAGGTCAGGTCTGGGCAGGAGGTGAAAGGTCAGTGGCTGGGCAGGTCACTTCCAGTTAAAGTAGGAATAATGGGATCGTCTCTTCAGATTTGGGTTGGTCTTCCTTTGGCTTAAGGAGCATTCCTGCAGAAAATAGGATTGGAATCCATTAGCAGATAGGTCAGGTGCTGTTGAGGGCATTTGGTATTCACTCTGTCAAACTGTTCCTTCTTCATTTTGCTGATATGTTTCCTTAGTGGTTTGCCAGCTGTCACCAAAATCTGCTGCTTTGGCTTCCCATAAATCGTTATTCTTTGGTTGCTACTTCAAGGAGATTTATTTTGTTTTCCCTAGAGTTCTTTACTGCGGTGCGTAGAACTCTTTCAAGTGGAGCCTCACTAGATGGTGTAATTATTGTTATCCCTTTGCTGCTTTTGAGCCATTCTGGTACAGGGTTTGGCTGTAGTTTTCTTGTGCCTGGGCATTTTTTGCTTCCAAGGTCGTCAGGAAACCTTTCATTCCTCAGTCACAAACGGATTATTGAAGTTGCGCTGTACATGCTTAGCAGTGAAGTTTTTAAGCAGTTTTTCAAACTAGTACTGGAAAACACAAACTCAATGCTTCAAAATGTTTATGAAACCAAAGATGGATAGAGAGTTAAGATCGAGATCAGCCATAATCGATTTCAAGGGTAGAAATGAGTTGAAACGGTTTCAAACTCCCTTTTCCATGTTCTCAAGTCAAATGGCAAATGCCACATAACTGAAACCAATAAATAAAGTCACTGTTTCTAGTTCAGGATGAGCACATTAAAGAGGAGCTCTTTTGACACCAAGAAATGCTTCAGCCTCACCAACTCCAGCTGATCGCCACTGGTATCTTCTCATGTTATCAGCCAGTTTGCCTCACTGTTTCCCTCTTTTTCCAGTCCATTCTCCACAGTACTCTCCTTTCTGCCCCTCTCAATTCACACAGGCATCCCACTCCCACCTTCTTCAGAAGGTCACATTTCAACTATAGTTGTTTGCTCAGGAATTCAAATCAGTTTTGCTAAGGTTGCAAACTTCTCACCTTAGAACCAGGAAGGCCAGAAATTCATACCCACAAAACCAAAGGATTTAATCCCTAGCCAAAACAGCAATGCACAAAGGAGCTTGTGATATCTTATCAGCGAAATAAGGAGCACAACCTTTCTTGAGTGGATGATCTCCCCACTTTTGAACAGTTCCACAGCCGAGATGAAAATCATTGTTAAACTCCATTTGAAATACAGCAGGAGAAAGTAAAACCTTACTACATCTTATGTTTCTTTTCTCCCCCAACATTCGCTACAAAACCTTGTTTAGCTTACCAATGAAGGTCAACTTACGAACATATGCTGACCCCATTGAACTACAAAGGCAACATTCAGTCCAAAGGCTAATCTGTTAAAAAAAAATCTATTTATGGGTTATGGGCAATGGCAGCTTGGCCAACATTTTGTTATCCATCCCTAGTTGCCCTCAAGAAAATGGTGGGTGAGCTGCCTTCTGTGGTAGATTCAAAATGCCGTGAGAAGGAATTCCAAGATTTTGACCCTGCGACACTAAGGAACAACAATTGGTTTCCAAATTAATGGTAATTGTGGCTTGGAGGGGAGCTTGCAGATGGTGATGTTTCCATGTGTCTGCTGCCTTTCTATCTCTGGATGCCAACGGTTGCGGGTTTGGAAGGCAGCTGTCTCAGGAGCCTGGGAGAATTTCCGCACCGCATCTTGCGGATGGTAAACACTGCTGCTACTGAATGTTGGTGGTGAAAGGAATGAAGGTTTGTGGATGCAGTGCCAATCAAGGGGGCTGCTTTGCCCCAAATGATGTCAAGCATCTTGAATGTGGTTGGAGTTGCATTCATCCTGAAATGAATTGGAGGGAGGACCACCTGATGAAAGGCAGTGTTCGAACAGCTAGTGCTTACAAATAAACCTGTTGGACTTTAACCTGATGTTGTGCAATTTTTAACTTCATCCAGGGAAGTGGGAAGCATTCCATAACATCCCTCACTTGCGACCTGTAGGTATTACAGACTCTGGGGAGGTCCTAGCCTCTGACTTGCTGTGTAGCCACAGCACTTACATGGCTAGTCTAGTTCAGTACTGGTCAATGGTAACCCCAGTATGTTGATGCTGGAAGGAATTCAGTGATGGCATTGCTACTGAATGTCAAAGAGCTCTAATTAGATTCTCTCTCGTTAGAGATGGAGATAGTAAGTGCCAAACTATTTTTCAAATGAATCTTTACATTTCATTTTAGTCATTTACTTGAACTGGAACAAGAAAGAACATCAAAATAACAGAAACAATAGGAGAATAAATGATTTGTTACTTTAGTTGATTGCTGATGAAGGATTTAGTTACACATTCCAAATTGGTTCTTTCATCCACTTTGGATTCATTTTGTCAACTATAGGTTTGCTTATTAGCTTAAATACCAAGTGCTGATCTGACCCATTTGCAATATTTTGTCCCGGCCGTTTACATGTGCAAATGCCTTTGGGTTTGTAAAACAAAAAGAGAAAAATTGCTGGAAAATCTCAGCCGGTGTATCAACGTCTGTTGAGAGACTTCAGAGTTAACGTGTCGTGTCCAGTGAATGGACCCGAAACATTAACTCTGAATCCTTTCCACAGATGCTGCCAGACCCACTGAGGTTTTCCAGCATTTTCTGTTCTTGTTTCCGATTTCCAGCTTCCGCAGTTCAGTTTTTGGGTCCTTCTGGCTTGTGTTCAGGACCGAGATTGGTGGTGCTTTGGGAAGGCAGCACCAGACATTATCAGCTCAACTAGAATCGGGCCACATCAGCATGTCGCCAACTTGCTAGTGGTCTCCCCAGCACCGACTCTCATGTAGGTCCTGGGGAATGGGGAAGAATTAAGTCAAATCAATGACCTTTAGAACTCTTGCCATCCCAGCTCCATACTGAAGCACCTTTTTAAAAAAAAATCAAATGACAGTGATTCTGCATGATAGTCTGGAGAGTCCAATTTCATTAAGGGTAACTTCAATGTTTGTATGTACTAAAAGCTTGGCCAGGAATTGGAGTGGGGTGGGGGTGCAAATCTTTATACTGGAACCTTTACCCAGAGACAGGCAGTTCTGACAGGAACATGGACATGCACACCACTCACTGTTGCTTAGGCACACATGTATTAAATTTCTAATCCTCAATTTGTGCAGTAAAATGTCCAAGAGATCTTGCTTTCAGGTTTTACTTTCTTATATTCCGTCTTGCAGGCAAGGCTGGCAAGGGCAGAATTTGCAGTAAAGGCCCTTAAGAGGTATGAGTTAGCCTTGTTTTTGAACTTCTATAGTGCAGTACAGCCATGGAGTCAGAGCTATGGCATAGAGAAAAGCCCTTCAGCCTATCGAATCGGTGTTGGCCAAAAATCACCTAACTATTCGAACATAATTTTCCAATATTTGGCCCATTACCTTGTCTACCTGGTATTGCAAGGACACACCTAAATACTGAAATGTTAGGAGGCTTTCAGGCAGTGAGTTCCAGATTTCCCGACACCCTCAACGTGAAAAGTTTCCTTGCATCCTTGGAACCTTCTTTCCTGTATCTTAAATCCATGGTCCCTGTTCATTGATCCCTTCATCAAGGGGAAAACTTTCTTCCTGTCTACCTCGGATGTGCCCCTCAATGCTATACATCTCAATCTGCTCTGCTCCAAGGAAAACAAGCCCAGTCAATCTAATCTTTGTTTTTAACTAAAACCCTTCAGCCCTGTATCACCCTGGTAAATCTCCCCTGTACTGTCTCCAGTGCTATCACATCCCCCTTAGAAATGGATTCCACAGCTGTACACAGCACTCTAGCTAAAATAGTTGATTGAAGTGGTCTAGCAATACACTCTGTAAAGGGCAGTTAAGCATCAATCATATTGCAGTGGGTCTGGAGCTAAATGTAGTTCAGGTTAGATGAGGATGACAGATTTCTTTCCCTCGAGGACATTAGCAGACCAGATGGCATTTTACAACAAATCGATGCTAATTCCATGGTCACTGTTAGTGAGACTAGCTTTCAGTTCCAGACTTATACCAGGCTAGCGATCTGGATACATGCAGGATACGAATCCATGTATCCAGATCACTAGCCTGGTCTCTGGTTTAGTTGTCCACTGGCATTACTACCACACTATCATCTTTCAAAGATGCAATTTTGTGCATCTACATAAGCCACAGAGAAAGTAAAATTTGTCTCCTGACATAACTCTGCCAGATAGAACACCTAAAGTTTGAAACAGGACCCTCAAGACAACCCAGCTACACCAGATGTTTACTGGTTATCATTGGAAGCCATGAGAAGCCTCTTCACCTATCAGAAATAAGACACTTAATTATACGGTCAGTCAATTGAAAGGATGACTGATGTGAAATTTACGTTTTCTTCCTGAGGGAGGTTCTTTTCTTCTTATTCAGCCATTATTTATAAATGTTGGACAGCTTCTCGCAAGAAAATTCCAATCTACCCTGTATTACCAGCGATAGTTTCCTAAAACACAAACATTAAATGTAGACTATTTTCCACATCTAACATTTCCCTTCTGACGATCATGACAATTCAGAGATTCAGTGCTTGCGAGGGTAGATGACATATCACCACAATTCTGAGATTATAGCCTTAACACATTTCGCATTGAAATTTTGTGATGAGTTTTTAATTTAATTGTTTTGTATTCAAATGATCTCAAATAGGAGGTACAGTTAAATACGCTAAAATAATATTTGGCAGCCATGCAAATTTAATATTTACTGTTCGTAAAACTACAAGGGAGAGTATTTTATGTTCTGTAATTGCTTAGTGTTTTTCTTTATAAACACAATTGGTTTCAAAAAGTTATTAGAATAACAACATTAGAAATTAATTCATAGTAGTGGGCATATCTGTTGTTGAAAGCAAACAGATGTTCATAATCGTGCAGACGGTGACAATCTGAATGCTATGTTCAGGATTATCACACAAGCTATGGGTGTTGGACCGTCAGCCCTGTGTAGTTTGCATGTTTCTTTGTAGAGAAATTTTTTTTTAAAAATTCAATTTTTTTCACCTTTGAAAAGAAGTTAAAAACCAGTTAGTTCCTTTCATTTGTTTCAGAGAAATCACTGCGTGGCTTGCTGCCCAACAGAAAGACAACTTCTCTAGAACCTTTCATGCTCTCAGGGTGTCACAAAGTACTTAACAGCCAATGAGGTACATTGGACATTATTGTAAAGTAGCAAGCAGGCCACAGACTTCTGAGGGAAATGGCTATTTCCTGAACTGAGAGAGACTATTAACATCAGCAAATTACTCAAGATCATTAATGGTCAGTATTATGAGGAAACAGCGAGATATTGGCATCATACAATATTATCTAAAAAAGGGATGAAGGGTGAAAAGGAAAGATCAGTGAACATTAAAAAACTTCTTCAGTCAGATGGTGCTCATCTTGTATTTCCACAGGTTATGGAGCCAAAATAATCTGCGTTTCTCATTAATATAGGTATATAGTGTGGGTCTCATTTTCATCTTCACAGAATTTCAGCCGACTATCACTAAACAGACAGTTATCAATGCTAAAAAGATCAATTTTATCAATATTTCATACAAATTATATTATGTGACTCAAAAATGGGGTTTAAGTTATTCTGCATTATGCTGCAACCATAAATGCATAACACTGGATTGTCAGCACAGCCTCTTTGCCAATTTAGCACTTATTTGGAACTTCACCACCTCCTTACCCGATGTGTGACAAGACTGCGAGTGAGAAAGTGCCCTGCGAAATGGCAACACATATCCATTAAAAGCTGCTGTCTTTGCACCATATGTACCAACACAATTAGCAGCTTGCACTTTCTTTTTATCGACTTGGCCAGTTGCTGTCTACTGTATTGCAAGAACAATATTTGAATCGAAGCCCTTTTAGCGATTTAACAAAGACGTTTTCTTGTAAGAAAAAAAAATTAAAAAGTTAACAATAGAACAGCCTAAAATTTGCAGGAAATAACATTATAAAAGTGGACCAAATTATTAAAACAATGTGAACAGTGTTCTGATTCTGACTATGCAGTTTTATTTTGAATAAATTAATCTGTCCCAGAGTACAACTCTAGACAAAGTATGTTAATAGTGACTGCAATGCTCTGGTATGGTATAGGTCTTCCCAATTTAGACTCACAATGAGGAGACATGGGAAACCCAAGTTGACTTATTAAGTTCAGTTTTATTTCCAAAGACTTTCCTTACTCTTTGTAACGAGGAAGAAATTGAGGGAGACTAGTTGGTGCTATACTACACTTTATGTATAGATGGAAGGTAACTTCAGCATTTCTAATACTGTCCATTTCAGATTAAGAAGAACATTGAAGGGGGCAGGCTCATGCTGTTATTGCATTGAATCCCGTCTGGTTGCAACTGATGAAAAGTGAAATTTTTAAAACTTCCCAAAAGATAAAAATATTTCCAAATTTCTAACGTGAACAAAGATCCAGTCTTCCATCAATCTTTCACTAGCAATAAAATCTGAAATTTAGACGCTAGGGAGCCAAGTTCGCTTTCAGACACAGAACTCTGCTTTGGCTCGTCAGCCAATATTGTAGCTTAACATTGGTGGATTGCATCTGTCTAAAACCTGGTGGCTTACTGCGTCATTGAATCTTTACCACATTATTTTGTGCATTGAAGAAATGAGCTGTTGGGGAATTCTTTGCCACCAAGGGCTGTTAAGGCTGGGTCATTAAGTATATTCAGGGCTGACAGACAGATTTTTATTCAGTAAAGAAATCACGAGTGATGGGGATGATGGAGGCAAGTGGAGTTGAGGATCATCAGATCAGTTATGATCTCACTGAATGGCACAGCAGACTCAAGAGGATAAAAGACCTATTTTTGCTCCAGCACCTTATGGTCTTTGTTGCACAAAAATACGTACTCCTGAAAACTTCATCAACAATGAGACAGTACTCTGCAGATATCATAGGTACATGCTTGACTTAACTCAAAGGTATTTATTTGTCCGTGGTGGAGACATTAATACAAGATAACATTGAAAATCAATTCAAAGCTGACCCTATTGCTTGCTCAGTGAACAATAAATGTTCCCCTACCCTCAAAGAATCTAGACTAACTCAACAGCTCAAAGTGGATTATTAAGAATAATTTATCTCCCCTTAAATGTAGTAAGATATTCCAAGCTTTATATTGTGTAGTCAACATGATACTGAACCAATTCAAGATCTCTCTCTAGTACAAAAAACATGGTTAACAGCTAGACTTTAAGAGTCATCTTTGAGAAGGAGAGGCAAAGCTTTAAAACGGAGGGACTTAGCTTAGGACCTAGTAATGCAGGCTGCACTATGGCTGCCCATTGTAAGTAGAAATGATTTGGTGGAGTACAACAGGACTGAGTTAATGGAACATAGGGCCTCTTCAGGAATTTCATTGCTCCTCTCCATCTCTGAATTTATCCAGCAATGTTGTGGTGGTATTGAAGCATAAAGGAGCAAATATTAAAAACTGAGGTTTTAGAATATAGAACATTCCAGCGCAGTCCAAGCCTTTTGACCCTCGATGTTGCACCAAACTGTGAAATCAATCTGAAGCTAATCCACCATTTTCATCCGTATGTCTATCCAATGACCATTTAAGTGCCCTGAAAGTTGGCAAGTCTACAACTGTTGCAGGCAGTGCGTTCCACGCTTTTGCGGGTCTGGGAACCAGTGCAGATAAGCAAGCATTAGGTAGTGTGTTGATTGGGCTTTGTGCAAGTTTAGATATGGACAGCAGAATCGGTGATGAGCTCAAATTTATGGAGAGTGGAAGAGAACACACAGCAAGAACAGCATGACAAAACAATTCACCTCAATTCGATATGTTTAAGTGCAGAAAATATGGTTTCAATTCGTCACTGCCAGTGGATTAAATGACTGCAGATCCATGTTAAAACAAGTAGAGGTATGATAATCTATTTGCTGCTTATACTTCCAGATGTAAATTCCTTTCCCACGTGTTTCTTTTCAAAATTAGATGCAATAGCATTCTGTTCTTCACTGTCATGAAGAAATCCCACTGTACTTTTGCCAAGTTGATCATATGGGAAAAAGATAGATCTTTAAAGCAGGGTTTTTAAAAAAAAAATGTACAACCATGATTATAATGCAGCATTAAACTCCTCAAAATAAAATTGGTAAGTCTACACATTTTACATCTGGTCACACAAGGTTTTCATAATAAACATCTGAAGCCTTATCGTTCCATAAATTAGTCTCTGTTTAATTCATGGCCTACTTGGCAACGCATTCTGTTCTACTTGAAGTTTTCTAAATGACATCATACAGTAGATTGTTAAAATTCATTTAATTTGATATGTTTTATACATAAATATATACTTTATAAATAAAGTGATCGACAGTTCAAAAGCAAAACTCAGCTGACTTACAGGAGCACAAATGTTTAATTGTGTCCAAATGTCTATGCATTCACAACAATGTTAACTAGACCTTATTTTTCTTGTTGCTTGTTATGCGACCCAGGGCCACTTCTTTTCTCCTTGGCTGCAAAGTGTTATTTCTACAAGCTGCACCTTTTACATTGGTTTACTCCAGTCTGCCCTCTCAGTTTCATGCCTCTGGCATCAAGCGCAGCATACAACTTAAAATGGGCTGATCCAAATCCAGAACTTATCTACCAGCACTCCCTCAGAATACAAGGCAGCATTCTTCACCTGTGCTCAGTAGGGTTGGCAGCACCAACTCAGATTCCCGAAACAGACAACATCTCAGGCGCTGCTGCTGGAGATCCAGATATTGCATCGGTGAGCTTTGTAATACAGCAGTATCTCAACAATTCCAGGTATTGTCCTAGGGTTTGGGGCGATTAAACCCTGCCTCCCCTTGCTCAGTGTGGTTAAAGAGCTGACCATAAATCCAGCTTTGACTAGAACTGGAACCAACCTTCCAAATGAAGTCGTATTGATGTGGAGGTGCCATTGTTAGACTAGGGTGGCAAAGGTCAGAAGTCACACAACGCCAGGTTATGGTACAACAGGTTTATTTGAAATTGCAAGCTTCCGGAGCGCTGAAACTTCACGTGAAAGCAAACTGAATCACACTACAATATCCCAGTAGTGAGAGCTAAAAGTAGGCAAATGGCATTCACCACTTGTTCACTATCAAGTTAACTGCCAAACTCCTACACCCAAGCAACCCCACGTGGAGCACCAAACCCAGTGGAAACAGATTTGGTCATACCTAGACACCCACACATTTTGAAACGGTGGAAGTGAATGAGTTGATGCTTCCAGAGATAAGAATCCCTTGGAAAGTCAGTACCCAAATCGCTTAAATAGAGAAGTTACTGGGACTGGCTGAGAAATACAAAGTCCTTGAAATGGTTGCTCTGGGGCAGAGAGCAAATTGAAATGGGTATTCCTCAAAAAGGGTATAGAGATACTGCAAGTAGGCAGAGAGAAAAAAAAATATAAAGGAGATGAATATTAACCATTGTTAAATCCATGTTTAATTGGGTCCTCAATCTAGATTAAATGTAAATAGAAGCAAATTTCAAATGATCAAACCTTCAGGATTAAGGTCAGCCAGCAAAGAAATCAGCAACTGACTATGCAAGGAATTCAATAATTGAGAAAATAACTTGACCATAATGCAACATCAGTCTACACTCCAATTGGGTAGTTCCTGCTATATTCATGAGATGATGATTTGGAGTAAATATAACCCGACGTGCACACAGGTTTTTTTTTTAAAAAGTGACTTCTAAACTAGAAATGAGAGAGTGTTTGCCTATTTTGCTCTAGAACACTCGCAGGACGTGGCTTGCTAGTATATTTTTCGGGTCTATAGTTGTCCTTAAGGAGGTGGTGACAAGTTATTTATTTGAACCGCTGCAGTCCACCCTACTATAGGGTGGCCCACTGTGCCCTTGAGGGAATTCATGGATTTTCACCCAGTGACAGCAAAGGAACAGCAATAGATTTCTACATCAGGATGGTGAGAAATTTGGAGAGAATTTGGAGGTGCTGTTATTCCCATGTAATCCATCCCCTTGTCTTTCTGGTGGGTGTGGGAAGTGGCCGTGGGTTTGGAAGGTGCTGCCCAAGGATCTTTGATGAAATGGTTCTTGCTGCAAAAACATACTTTATTCACAAAAAACCTTTATTAGTGCATCTTATAGATAGTATTCACTGTGGCTGCTGTGGAGTGAGTGGATGTGGCACCAATTGAGTGGACTGCTTTGTCCTGGATGATATCAAGCTTCTTCAATGCTGTGGGAGCTGCACTCATCCAGCCAAGTGGGCAGTATTTCATCTCACTTCTCACTTGTGCCTTGAAGTGAATGGACAGGCTTTGGGGAGTCAGGTGGTGAAATATTTGCAGCAATATTCTTTGCCTCTGAGGGCATAACACCATTAACTGTCAAGGAGCAGTGGGCAGATGGTCTCTTATTAGAGATGGTCATAGCCTGGCATAGTGTATGGTGTGAATGTTACTTGATGCTTGCCAGCACAAGCCTGGACGTTGTCCAGATCTTGTAGTATTTGAACATGAACGGCTTCAGTATCCGAGGATTCGCGAATGGTGCCGAATGTCAATTATTGGTGAACATTCTGACTTCTGATCTATGATAGAGGGAAGGTTATTGATGAAGCAGTTGAAGATGATGGAGCCAAGGACACTACCTTGAGGAGCCCCTGCAGAGACACCCTGGAGCGGAGATGACTGACCCACAGCTACAACCATCTTCCTATGCACCTAGAATGACTCCAGCTAGCAGATGGTACTGCCAATATTAACTTACTGGTCATGATAAAGAAGAATCTAAACAGACAGACATTAGTAAAAACTATATATTATGTATGAATATTACATTTCACTCTCAAAATGTCTGGGCTAATACTAAGTTGCCAGCTTTCAATAGAGTATGTTACCAATACAGCACCATGCTTCCAGTGATTGGAGGTAAGCTGGAGTAGGAGACTTTCCGCATGCTTTCAGACAGACAGTGATGATACCATAAGCCCATTTATTAAAAAAGTATATTGACAGCAAAACACAACACTAATCTTCCACAATATTCAGCTCTTCAGCACAACATTGCTGACATTTCTGATTGCAATAACTTCATAATTTAATCAAATGATTAGTAAAGTTTAAATCTTTGATTTTAGAATTAGAATTAAATTTCTCAAAGTGTTTGTGTTAAACTCTACAAACGCAGCTAAAAAGAACTTCCAAGGAAACACTATGTGCGAAATGATTATTTTCTAAATTTACCTGGAGAGGTCAGAGCAAATTAAAATCAATTGCTTTAGTCAGAAAGTGTCTTCATGCAAAGTACATAAATCCAAAAAACTTCTCCCCCGTTTGCTACAAGGAAAGTCCAACTAAACAAGTGGACCCATAGTATAAACTACATGCCCCAAGGTGATTCACGACGCAACAACCACCCCTGGTTCTAAAGTCCGCTCCATCAGGAACATCTTTCTCATGTCTAACCTGTCTGGTCTGGTTAGAATTTTATCAGCTTCTATTAGATTCCACCTCTTCTCCTCTCCCCCAACCCCCCTTCAATCTTCTGAACCCCTGTGATTACAATCCTAACCAACTCAATTGCTCCTTATAGGTCAGCCCTACCACCCTCTGAATCAAGTTGGTAAACCTCTGCTGCAGTTCCTCCACAGGAAGAACATCCTTCCTCAGATAAGGAGACCAAAACTACACACATCTTTGCTGCTGTACTTGAATCGTCTCACTATGAAGGCAAGGGTTTGTCTTCATTGCTGCCTGCTGCACCTGTATGCTTACTTGCAGCAACTGATGCAAAGGGAGACCCAGGTCTCATTGAACACTTCCCCCTCTCAACTTCCAGCCAAATGATAATCTGCTGTCCTAGTTTTGCTGCCAGAGTGGATAATCTCACATTTCCCCACCTAATACTAAAACTGTCATGCATTTGCCCACTCACTCCCTGTCCAAATCACACTGCAAAACTCTATCCCCCTCAGTCACCCTTCCACCCAACATAGCATAAGTTTTCAGATATTACATTTTAGTTCCCTCATCTAAATCATTAATGTGTATTTGATTAACTGGGGTCCTAGTACTGATCCCTACTAGTACCTCACTAGTCAGGTGAATCAGCCATGCTAAATTTCCCATAATGTTTGGTGCATTAGTCAGAGGGAATTGGGTCTGGATGGGTTACTCTTCGGAGGGTCAGTGTGGACTTGTTGGGCCAAAGGACCCGTTTCCACACTGTAGGAATCTAATCTAGTCACTACCTGCTATTTGTAAGAGGATCCATTCATTCCTACTTTATCTCCTTTGTGAATAAGGGTCACTGGACCTGAAAACATTACCTCAAACTTATCTAGGGTATTACCCCAACCGCTTTCCTTCCTCCCATCTCCTCACTTTACCATAGAGCTGGGAAGACAGCTGACTGGTTCAAACTCAACTTTGTGCCGAAACGAATAAGACACTGGAATTTGTGCTGCAGTTCAGTCACTACTTGAACAGACAGAATCACATTTTGGATGGAAACACACCCAAAAGAACCCTTTTCTTCTCAGATTCGGTGCCAATTTGATGACAGATTAAAAATTGTGTTTAGTATCCTTGTCAAGTAAAACATGGGAGCCCCAAATCAAACCTTTGAAAAAGGGAAAAGATTGTCCAGTTAAACTGCTACTTTATGTTCAGTTGAGTGTGTGTGCACACGCGTGTGTTGTTTATATCCTCGATTGCTGAGAGTTATTGGCTTTGTTGTAATAGAGTGGATCTCTAAAGAGGGTAATGGTTTTTGTGGCTTGGGATCAGGGTTCTATTCTGCAAAGATTAAAATCCTTGGTTTTTCATGCTCTCTGTAATTGTTTCCCTTAATTATGAGTGACTGTTGCACAGTTCTGGTAAATTTTTGTTAATTCTTATTTTCACTACTGCACAGAGTACTGTCCTATAGTCAGGGCATGTCTCACTATTACAGACTATTGCACCTTTTCTCCACAGTGTCTTATGCATGATTGAGGTCACTGCTACATCATGCTATATCTCTCACAAACATTTCTGTTTTCGTTACTTGACAATTAGTCTGGATTTTAATGACAGTGAAACTAAGATGTGCTACTAAGAATCCTCTGCTTCCCATCTCTCCCTCCATGGGATGTTTTCCATGGAAAGTGAGAGAAATCATGAGAACTTTTTTAAAATTGAACACGTTATAGACTGGTCAATGTGATGTTATTGGCTTTTTGGGTGTAGGTTTGCTCACTGAGCTGGAAGGTTCATTTCCAGATGTTTCATCACCCTAAGTAATATCTTCTGTGGGCCTCAGGCAAAGTACTGCTGATAATTCCTGCTTTCTACGTTTGGGTTTCTTGGGAAATGACATCTCCAACCTGAAGAAACCTAAACATATAAATAGAAAGCAGGAACTATTAGCAGTGCTTTGCATGAAGCCCACTGAGGATGTTACCTAGTAAGGTGATGAAATGTCTGGAAATGAACCTTCCAACTCAGCAAGCAAACCCACATCCAGAACCTCAACCGGAGCTAGACATTTTCTCCACACTCGTTATTAGCTTTTTAAACAGTAATGTTAACCTCAATTATTGCCACATTGGCCCTAAAAAACTTCTATATACTTTTGGAATGTTACATTACACTACTATAAAAGAAAATTTTAAAAAAGTGATATTTATCAATTTGTTTTCCAGAAAACTTTGTTGACTGCTTTTTTCAAAAGCAAAAAGTCATTGGTGTAGTTGTTATCTAAAAAAACTAGAAGGGATTCAATGGTTCTTCTGCATTTGCCAGTTTGTAAGGGCACATTCATCCCACTGGATGCTTAACCTGCTTGATGGCATCACTGTTAAAATTTGGCTCTGAATCAAAGAATTCTCCAAGTTTAGCAACAGACATCTGCAAAGGGAAATCATTAGATCATTTTGGGTGGTTTCAGCAGCGAGTGTCATTGCTTTGCTGCCAATGCGAAACAGAGGCCATGGTTAGTCTTGGTTTTTCTGAAGCATGCTTGCAATAGCCATCCATCCACAGTGATGGCTACTACTCTGGTGTCATATTGGTAAATTCAAATTGACAAGGTCAATCCAACATCAGTAATTTGGTAAATATTACATGCAACAAGTCAAACAGAAACATTTGGTTCCTCCCACCCCACTGCAAAGCCCTCAAAGGAAAAATAAAATGCAGTTTTGCATTGGTAGTCAGGCCCATTATAGGAGGTAGGAAGAAGTGAGGACTGCAGATGCTGGACAGTCAGAGTCAAAGTGTGGTGCTGGAAAAGCCCAGCAGGTCAGGCAGCATCCGAGCAGCAGGACAGTCAACATTTCATGCACAAGCCCTTCATCAATCTAGGTTTGATTAACATATTATTTCAGTTACATGACACTAATCTTTTGCTATAAATTCTGTGTCTTATGGTCTTGCTTCACAGCTACCTGATGAAGGAGCAGTGCTCCAAACTTTCGTGCTTCCAAACAAACCTGTTGACCTATAATCTGGTGTTGTCTAATTTTTAAACTTTGTACACCCCAGTCCAACACCAGCACCTCCACATCTTGAAATAATAGAATGGACAACAATAGTGTTATGATCCCTGGGGAGACCATAAACTTGAAACAAAAGCAATCTGAATTTCCAGTTGATTACTTAAACAATTAAGACATATCACAATTTTGTGCTCAAGACTTTTACTGTAACAAATATTTTTAAAAAGGCTGAGCACTATTTTTGTGGGCAACTTTGAACAGACCTTTCCTTGTTGACTTTTAGCATAAGCAGAAACCCACTTCATAGGTATATTTTACAGAGCTTCTTAAGCAATTATTTAATTTTCCCCACACCCAATCCACAGTCTCTCCCAAAAAAAAGGGAAGAAATCCTTTCAGCATCCAACCTTTCAAGTTCCCTAGAGATCCTATATATGTTTTCAACACTATCACCTTTCACTTTCCTGAATGCCAATGGATATAGTATGTCTTATATTTCCTCAAAAGGAAAACACCCTCATTCCAGGAAGCAGAGTGAACTTTTTCAGAACGGATTTTAATCCAAAATGTCCTTTCTTAAAGAGAGCAAAATTGTAAACAGTGTGCCAGATATAGCTTCATCAATACTTTTTCCAACTGATGCAAAACATCCTTAGTTTTAGAAGAGGAGGACAACATTCGGTAGAAACCCAGCAGGCCTGATGAGTTAACACTTCAAATCCAATAGGATTCTTCTCTGAACTGTTGGTCTTTCACAGATGCTAACAGACCTGTTTGTGCTGGAGAGACCTATCTACTTTTATTTCAGGTCTCCAATTTCTGCAGTATTTTGTCTTAGCATCATACAGCACGAAAACAGACCCTTAATCCAACCAGTCCATGCTGAAAAGTAATCCCGAACTAAAACTAGTTCTACCTGTCTGCTCCTGGCTCATATCCTTCCAAACCTTTCCTATTTATGTATTTGTCAGAGTGCCTTTTAAATGTTGTAATTGTGCCCACATCCACCAATTCCTCGAAGTTTCTCCCACATGCGAAACACCCTCTTAAAAAAAAATACCCTGCATGCCTTTTTTGAAATTTCTGTCCTCTCACCTTAAAAATGTGCCCTCTCGTCTTGAAACCCCCCCCATCCTAGGGGGAAGAGACCTACTATTAACCCTATCTATACCGTTCATGAGTTTATAAACCACGAAAAAGGTCACCTCTCAACTTCCTACACACCAGAAAAAAAACTCCGAGCCTTTCCTTCCTCTTATACTAAACAGCATTCCACATGTCATCCGATCTAGTTGCTGTTACCTAAATACTCTAAAAAGTGACTCATGTACCAGGATACTTAGATCTCAGTGTATCTCAAATTTCTGCAGTCTCTCTCCATTTAAACAATATACATTATTTTTCTTACCAAAGTGGAGAATTTCATATTATACCACATTATATTGAATCTGGCAATTTTTTTTGACCATTCACTTGACATATCATATACCTTTGCAGAATTGTGACATCATCCTCACTACTTATTTGACCACCTTTGCATTATTAGCAACACTTAGACTGTAAATTCAGTCCCTTCATCCTAGTCAAATTGCAAATAGTTGTGGCCAAGCATTGAATCCCCTGGCATGCCACTTGTTAAATATTGCCAACACAAAAATTACCTATTAACTCTACTCTACTTCCTGTTGGAAACCAATCCACTATCCACATTAGTATGTTGCCCCACAGCACCAGTTCTTATTTTGTGTTGTAACATTTGATGTGACATCTTGTGAAATGCCTTCTGGAAACCCAAGTACAACATATTCACCTTCCTTTAAGAATTTAATCTATTAAACATGATTTCACTTGCAAAAAGAAGTGTTGACTATCAGATTGCATTGAGATTTTCTAGATGTACCACTACGATTCAATGACATTTTCTAACATTTTCCCAAGACTGATGCCAAGTTAACTGGCATCCTTGGAAGAGTCAATTCATTAATTTTCTAGCTTCATGGGCTCTTTCCAGTAGAGAGGGGATTTTGGAAAATATAAAACCAATGCAGGTTTACCTCAGCAGCAATTTATTTGAAGACTCTCAGTTGAAACCCACCAGGACGAGAGAATTGACAGTTTTTAGTTCTGACAATCTTTTCATATCTTTTCTGAGGCAATTGTAATTAAGTTTCGACTCCTGATTCAGATTAATTTCTGAAATGTTCCCTACACCGTCTACACTTGAGAGGGATCAAAAATATCTGTTCAATTTCCTTATTATTTGTCAATAATCACTCAGGCTCTCTGTAGAAAACCAGCATTTGCTTTATTTACTCCTTTCATTTTTAAATTCTAGTAAAAACTCTTGCTGTTTTTATATCTCTAGCTAGTTTTCACTTAGTCCCTAACTTATTCCTCATTATTCATTTCATAATTTAGTGCTTCTATTTTAATATTCTGTCCAAACCTTTGGCTCACAGAATGCTACTTCCTTGAATTAGATGCTGCTATCTTCTTTTAGGAGTCATAGAGGACGTTCTTCACATGTTGTCTCTCTTTTTCACTGGATGGTATCTTTGGTTGTTATGAATTCATCCTTAAAATGTCTGCCACTACATCTCTAATGATCTATTTCTTAACCTAATTCCCCAGTTCTCTTCAGTCAGCTTGGTCTTCATAAATCACCTTTAAGTTTGAGCACTGGTCTTAGACCCACTCCTCTCTCTGAGATAAAATGTAAAATTCAACCCACATTATGATCACTACTACCAAAGGACACCTTTACTCAGAGGTCATTAATGAATCCTGTCCAAAACCACACTATATAATCTAAAATAACTTGCTCTCTGGAACATGCTGCTCTATGAAACTGCCCTGAAAACAGTGAATGTATTCTTCCAGGCTACCTATGCCAATATAATTTGTCCAAATAATGTCAAAAGCAGAGTCAAAAGGCAGTGCCCACTGAGGTGAATAATAATGATGATGATCTGAATGCTGTTGAGATAGGGTTGCTACATTCCAGAAGAATAAGGGGTAGGGACTCCCTCCAGAAAAAAAAAGCCATTAACTGAGCTGCATTTCCATCTTTTTCTAGCTTTCCATCCTTCCAAACCGTAATGCAACCTTGAATTTTCAGGTCCTAGATTTTGACATCTTGTATCCAAATCTTTGTTTAAGTTGGTAATCATTACATATTTGCTTTTGTTGGAGTTAACGATTCATTTGTTTTCTTATGATTGCTACATGCATTCAGACGTGGAGCCTGTACACGAGCATTCCCCACCTACCAGCACCCCACCAACCCCCATTCATTTTTGCCATCCCTGGCATTATCTGGTGGATCCTTAAGTTTGTCTACATTGAATCTTTCTGCCATGCTCTGATCACCACTTCCCTTATTGCTATCTCACTCTCATCTTCCCATGTGTGATTTAGTTTAAAATCCCCTCTACCACCTTAGTCATACGACATGCTAGACCATTGGCCCCAACATTTTTCAGGTGAAGACCATTTCAATGGTACACAAATTTATTTTCTCCAGTATGAGTGCCAATGCCTCATGAATCAAAGTTTATTTTTCCTTCGCCAATCTTTGAGCCATCCATTTAGCTCTCGAGTCATATTTACCCATACAAAATTAGTCATGGTTCACGTAATAATAGAGATTATTACTTTTGAGTTGTCTCTTTTAAGTTAGGTCTTTGCCACTCAAGCTCCCTGAAGGAACCTCTTTCCTGGTCATACACATGTTGATCCTTATATGGATTATAACCACTGGATCTATCATGGTCCTCTGCAAGTTAGGGGAAGTTGGAGATGTAGTGGCAAAGTCACTCATCTGGAGTTGTAAGTCAGAATCTAAGGCTAATGTCCTGGGAAGATGGCCTCAAATCTCATACTGGATAGAACATTTGAATTATTTCCAAAATAATTAAGGAATTAAAGCCAGCCAACTGGTAACCATATAACCACTGTCAATTGTCAGAAAACCTTGGTCTGCTTCACAGATGTTCTTTCAAGAAGGAACTCTGCCATCTTTACCTGGTTTGCCCTAACTGTGACTTCAGACTGACTGCACTGTGGTTCACTTTTGACTGCCCTTTGGGCAATAACCAAAGCCACATCCATGAACAAATAATTTTTCTCCCCCAACCTAGAGCAGCCATCCCAAACTTGGGCTCTGGGCAGGCAACACAGTCAACAGGACTCTTGCTCTTGTTTATTTTCCAGATTATGATGCCCCCTGCTATTCAAACATTGATATTAACTAAACACCCTCACACTGCATGAATGGCTCCCCTGTACAGAGGTAACATCATTGGTTTGATAAGCCACACAGCCCTTCAGCATCTCCACCTCTGCTCTTTTAAGAAAGGCCTTAAAAAAAATTACATCTTCCATCTGATTTTTGTGTTATGTGGCTCAGTATCAAGTTTTGTTTGATAACACTTGTAAAACTCCTTGGGATAGATTGCTGTACAAATCTAAGTTTTGTTACCCATCTATTTCCAGTGATATTTGATATTGGAGAGTTGAAGCCCAAGGAGACCTAGATCAGCTGACAGGATCACCAATGGTCAGATGAAGAACAACAGGAGAGAAAAAAGGATTCAATTAGCGTCAAGAAACATTATTGAAACTGATGATTGATCTCAAAGTACTAGGAGATTGAATATATTGTAACAAATCCCAGAGAAAGTTGGCTAAATCGGTTTCATTTATCACCAGCATGTGCAACCTCTGGCAATTACAGACAATAAAGGTCATTCAACCCACATTAGCTCATGTATCCAAAACAGCCTAAAATTAAAGAAAGTAATATAAATTTGGTTCTAACTCCTTTGTATCTCAGTAACTTTCACCTTCAGTACTACAGTAATCCAGGATGACCGTATTTCTCCAATTCTGGTCACTTGTGAATAATGCAAACAGGAGTTGCAATCTTGGTATCCTAGCCCCAAGCTCTGAATTCCATGTGTTCACTCCTCTCTCTCTTTATGGTTTTGCTTAAAACCTACTTACCTGTCCCAAGTTCTTATGGGCATTAGATTTCTTTTGATAAGGTTCCTGGTGAAGCACCTTGCAGTATGTGCTATTACTGAAGGTACTGCATAAAAGCAAAACGTCAGTGTTGATTCTAACAATTCTGACTTACCTATTTTATGTGGGTGCCTAGTCCAAATGTTGATTCATGAAGAATAATCTCCTGAATTCATCCTAGTTGGGCCTTCGGCCAGTTTGAAGCGGTGATACTTTTTCCTAGTCTTGCAATTCATTCCAATCACTAACGAAGAATGCTTTAAAAGAATGAATTGCAACATACAGATACAAAGCACGTTTGTAGGACATGGTTGGATTATCTCATTGCGATCATGCAAGATTTTTTTTTAAATAACCTGTATCTGTATTAAACAAAAGATTATTAATTTTGGAAACTTTCAAAAGATAACTAACATTGATGCCACACTCTAGGAATATTTTGGTTTTCAGTGAATTAATTGCTGTGTTGTTGGACAAAATGGCATTTTAAGATGGTACTTCTTAAAAGAATTAAACGCTAATGTTGACGATTTATATTCCTCGTATTGCTGTATTAATACCTGTGACCTTGGTAAATTTTCCATACAAGACTGAACTCACATTGTAAAAATAGCACAATAAAAATATAAGCTGGGCTTTCTATGGCCAGTTTGATTACCAGCCAAGTTTTAACATTCTTTGTTTGGGGCAACATCTATTACCAAGTGAAAATATTTTCCTAGTGACTGCACTGAATTACAGACCTTGTGAAATTAGTGAGGACATGCCAATGATGTGAGAGTTCACATTGTTAACTTGTTAGTCTTTACCTGGCATGCAAATAAAAAGTTAATACAACATAGAAAAAAAGAGGAATAAGCTATTCAGCCCTTTGAGCCTGCCATACCATCCAAGAAGATCATGGCTGACCATCCAGTTCAACACTCTGCTTCCACTTACTCCCCATACTCTTATCCTATCATTCAATACTTGGTCTCAGCTGATTTGTGGCACAAGATGCCATAAGCTCATTGCTCTCTGGGTGAAGGAATTTCTCCTTATCTTTTTCCTACCAAGTACCTGAAGATTTGGTTCTGGACTCTCAGGTAATCAGGAACATTCTTGTATTTATCTTGTCTAATCCAGTTAGAATTTTCTAGATTTTAGAAGATTTCCCCTTACTCTTCAAAACTCCATTTAATATAGTCCTAATCAATCTCTCTTCATACATCAGTCCTGCCGTCAGAGGAATCAGCGTCATAGAGATGTACAGCACGGAAACATGTCAGGGAAACACAGCATGTCCAACTCATCCATGCTGAACCAGATATCCTAACCTAAAATCAAATCAGTTTGGTATATTTTCATTGCAATCCTTCCTTAGGTAGAGAGGAGACCAAAACTGCACACTTTACTCCAGATGTGGTTTCAGCAAGGACTGAGACATCCCTGCTCCTGTACTCAAACCTTTTTGCTATGATGGCCAACATACCATTTGTGGAGAGAGTGAGGTCTGCAAATGCTGGAGATCAGAGCTGAAAATGTGTTGCTGGAAAAGCGCAGCAGGTCAGGCAGCATCCAAGGAACAGGAGATTCAACGTTTCGGGCATAAGCTTATGCCCGAAACGTTGAATCTCCTGTTCCTTGGATGCTGCCTGACCTGCTGTGCTTTTCCAGCAACACATTTTCAACATACCATTTGTCTTTTGCACTTACTGCTGCACCTTTATGTTTACTTTCAGTGACTGGTGTAAACCGACATCCAGATCTTGTTGCAAAGTTCCCTTTCTCAATTAATCACCATAAAAAAGGTACTAACATGCTTTTCTGATTTTGTTGCCAGAATGGATAAGCTCGCATTTATCCCTATTACATTGCTAAGTCAGGTCAAGGCATCTCTGTATCTTCCTCATTGCCCATCATCCCACCCCGTTGTGGGTCCTCTGTAAAGTTGCAGATATTACATTCCATTCCCTCATTAATATACATTTTCTATCTTGCTTACAGGATCTTAAGATTAGAAAGCAAAATGAGAAGACGCAAGGGGTTGAATTCTACTCCCGTTCATGGGTGCTTCATAATGCTTCCCACTCACCACCCCCCCCCCCCTTACCCACACAGCAACCTCAGCCAAATGTTTTCTGGAATAAAACAGAATTGTAGAACGGTTATAGGACAAAAGGAGACCGACCTATTGTGTGTCCATGCCAGCTCTATGCAACAGCAAGTCACTTAGTCTCACCTCTTTGCAACCCTACAAAATATTTTATCTTTGAATATTATTCAATTGTCTCCTGGAGGTGGATAGCACATTGCTCAGAAGCGTAATGACCAACTATATTTTCTACATATTTCACCTTTAATTAATGGAGGAGAAGTCAACTAAAGACTAAGACTATTTCGACAAGTAACCTTTTTAAAGTATGTCATAGTTTTAATACATAAGTTTATTTCAATTCAGCTGTACTAAAGACAAACTAACCACTTTTAAAAAAAGCTTTCAACAAGGTTATTTAAGCAATAAGCGACACTCATCTATTCTGAAAAAGAATTGATTTGCTTAGGCCATAGAAATAGCATATTCTAGAAGAGAAATGTGGTGATTAGAAGTGGATAAATAGCTTAAGCCCTTCAACTGAATTACTCAAATTCATCCCTCTCAGCACTGTTTATGGTTCATTAAATATTGTTTAAAACACTTAACATTCTGTTCAAAATGTACTTCGAAGCTGTTACACTATTTCTCCACATTTCTGACAGACTGCTATTTCAATTGTAGCCTTACTCCAATATTACCAATAATGCTCACCAGTTACCATCCCCTCATTTTTATTTAAACCTCAAGATATCATTAGCTGGCCTGACTGCCAATCTTTCTACTTCAACCTCAACAGAATATATGTAGCTGATTAGAATCTTTCATTCTCCAATACCACATATCATTTTAGAAATAAATGGTATTGCACTTCTAATCATACTAAAATAAAATACATCAGATGTAAATTCCTCTCAATTCTGACAAAATCAAAATTTTCTGCTGATTTCATCTAGTATAGGTTTGCCAGATACATGGCTGAATATATTGTGTCAGAACGTTAAAATATTTGTCAATGGTCATGGTAAATTTCTACCATAGATTAGAAATTTATAAGAGTGAGTAATACTGCAGCAAATCAAAATCGGATATTAACAAGCATAAAAAAAAACTGGCAGTATATCAATCTCAGATTTTCTACATGCTAAAAGAAATGTGAGTAAGCTAGGCATTGCCAAATACAGTATTTCTTAAATCTAGAAAGTCAGGCACACTTCCTGCAGTGGAGCATTTTACTAAAGTTGTATTAAAAAGCCAGCTATTCCTTCGCATGAACTTACAACTGTTAATGGAATACCTTCAACTTAGCTGCAATGTCAGAGACAATTAACAATAAAAAAAAATGTTTTAACTATACTATTGCTATCATTTCAAATTATTTTTAAAATGGTGAAAGTGATATTCATTGAGAATTTAACAAAGCTATTTTGATAAATTGACAAGATTCACACATTTTCAAAACTAAATACAATTTAGCCTGTAACAGAACCACACAGCATGCAATGAAATTGTACATATTCAATTTCATAGGCCTGATATTTAACAGAGTAACTTGACATCCCCAACCAGACGTGATTACCATTATTAAAAAAAATGAGAGAGAATTAGATCACAGGTATCATTCTGACAGTACTGTGCTTTTAAGAAAAGGTGTTCTGTTCTGTTTCTCTTGCAGAGGTGAGGATTTGGAGATGCCGGTGTTGGACTGGGATGTACAAAAGTTAAAAAGCACAACACCAGGTTATAGTCCAACAGGTTTAATTGGAAGCACTAGCTTTCGGAGTGATGTTCCTTCATCAGGTGATAGTGGAGGGCTCAATCCTAACAGAATTTATATCAAAAATTTACAGTGTGATGTAACTGAAATTATACATTGAAAAACTGATTGTCTGTTAAGCCTTTCATCTGTTAGAATACAGTGATAATTTACACATGAAAGTAGTGAAACTACAAAACCTTTTTTAAAAAAGGTTGCATTCTCGGGTTAGCTGTTAACAATGGTGATAGCTAGACAATATGTTGAAGGTGTTGGCCACTTGTGTTCTCTGTCTGTGCCATGATGTTTAGAATGATTCTAATCTAGAAAGTGAGATAACGGAGTTTTACATGAATTCATGCAGTTTTTCAGCAGAGTACAATGTAACGCTGCAAGTACAAATTCACCCCACAAAATATGTGGGTGCATGTGGGCCTCAACTGGGATCTTGGGTTCATGTCACATTACAGGTGACCACCATTGCATTATACACACCCACAAATGCACCCCCTCACAGACTTAAGACACTCACCACACACACACACACACTGTGGGGTGAATTTGTACTTGCAGCGTTACATTGTACTTTGCTCAAAAACTGCATGAATTCATGTAAAACTCCATTATCTCACTTTTTAAATTAGAATCATTTTAAACATCATGGCACAGACAGAGAACACAGGGGGCCAACACCTTCAACATATTGTCTAGCTATCACCATTGTTAACAGCTAACCCAAGAATGCAACATTTTTGAAAAAAAATTATCACTGTATTCTAACAGATGAAAGGCTTAACAGACAATCAATTTTTCCAGTGTATAATTTCAGTTACATCACACTGTAAATTTTTGATATAGATTCTGTTAGGATTGAGCCCTCCACTATCACCTGATGAAGGAACATCACTCCGAAAGCTAGTGTGCTTCCAATTCAACCTGTTGGGCTATAACCTGGTGTTGTGTGATTTTTAACCTCTTGCTGAGGGGTCTTGTCACAGTGGTACCAAGTTTTTTTTCTCTCAACTGGCAGTTTCAAAATAGCTTCGGGTTTCTCCCTGGGTGTTTTTTTTTCCCAAGAAGAAAAATCATCAATGGGTGCTGTCAAGTTCACACAGACCCAGAGGACTTCGGTTTTGCTTTCAGTTGTTTCTTATTGTTATGTTAGCTGCTAGAGCTGGCAGCTAGAATTCTCTCTACTGCTAGATTGATGACTTAGTGAGCTTTCCTCTTACACATCAGAAGGGACAGATTTATTTCTTTCTACTGGACTGGAGAGGCACAGAACAATAACTCTTTTGCCGCTCTGCATTTTTCCAAAGGACGTGTTTTTGGGATGCTGCCTGTATTGGAACAGT
Organism: Hemiscyllium ocellatum; assembly: GCF_020745735.1. Taxonomy (NCBI): domain Eukaryota; kingdom Metazoa; phylum Chordata; class Chondrichthyes; order Orectolobiformes; family Hemiscylliidae; genus Hemiscyllium; species Hemiscyllium ocellatum. The sequence continues at coordinate 41,605,779 of NC_083408.1, forward strand.
TGATGATTAGTAGTTAAATAATACGTTGTCTTATTAAGTATGTCGAAAGAGTAAAAGTTATACTGAGACTTTATTTTTAAAATGCAACAAAATGAAGTGTGTTTTGGTTATGGTGCAGTGGTTAACCAATTGAATCATACCTGGAAAATAGCGCCCTCACACTTGCTTTTAAGATAAAATAGAAACCAGCTTAGACCCTACATCCACAATATACTTTGGAAGGCTGATCAGGTCTCTAGCATTATTGATAACGTTAGGGGGAAGGGAAGGGAAAGTGACAGGGAGTATGGCGTTAAATGGAAAGATAAGCAGCAGGATAGCATGTGTCCAGGCAGATTTAAAATTGAGGCAGACTGGGAATGCAAAAAAAAGCAAGGATAATGTAGGACATCATATGACTTCCAATATCTCTAATGATAAGAAAGTTAGCATTAAGGCACTTTACTTGAATGCTCGTAGCATTCATAACAAAGCAGATGAACTAATGGCACAGCTGAAAATGTGTTGCTGGTCAAAGCACAGCAGGCCAGGCAGCATCTCAGGAATAGGGAATTCGACGTTTCGAGCTCAAAACGTCGAATTCCCTATTCCTGAGATGCTGCCTGGCCTGCTGTGCTTTGACCAGCAACACATTTTCAGCTGTGATCTCCAGCATCTGCAGACCTCATTTTTTACTCGAACTAATGGCACAGATCATAGTGAATGATTGTGATGTGGTAGGCATCACAGACGTGGTTACGGGGGTGGGGGGGGGTCAGGACTGGCAGTTAAACCTCCAAGGATTTTCAACTTATCGAAAAGACAGGGAGGTTGCCAGAGGGGGTGGGGTTGCCTTGTCAATCAAATCTATGGCACTGAATGACATAGCGTCAGATGATGTGGAGTCTGTGTGGGTGGAATTGAGGAACCACAAAAGGCAAAAAAACCATAGTTGAAGTTGTGTACAGACCTCCTAACAGTGGTCACGACCAGGGACGCGACATGCACCAGGAAATAGAGAAGGCGTGTCAGAAAGGCAAGGTCACGGTGATCATGGGAGACTTCAATATGCAGGTGGACTGGGTAAATAATGTTGCCAGTGGATCCAAAGAAAGGGAATTCATGAAATGCTTACAGGATGGCTTTTTGGAACAGTTTGTCATGGAGCCCACAAGGGAGCAGGCTATTCTGGACCTAGTGCTTTATAATGAACCAGACTTTATAAAAGATCTTAAAGTAAGGGAACCCTTAGGAAGCAGCGATCATAATATGGTAGAGTTCAGTCTGGAGTTTGAAAGAGAGCTGGCAAAATCGGATGTAATGGTGTTACAGTTAAATAAAGGTAATTATGAGGGCATGAGAGAGGAACTGACAAAAATAGACTGGAAACAGAGGCTAGCGGGGAAGACAGTAGAGCAAAAATGGCAGGAGTTTGTGGGTATAATTGAGGACACTGTACAGAGGTTCATCCCCAAGAAAGGAAAGATTATCCGGGAAGGAATTAGACAACCATGGCTGACAAAGGAAGTCAGGAAATGTATTAAAGAAAAAGAGAGATCCTATAAAGTGGCCAAGAGCAGTGGGAAATCAGAAGATTGGGAAGGCTACAAAAACAAACAGAGGATAACAAAGAGAGTAATAAGAAAGGAGAGGATCAAATATGAAAGTAGGCTAGCCAGTAATATTAGAAATGATAGTAAAAGTTTCTTTCAAGACATAAGAAACAAACGACAGGCAAAAGTAGACATTGGGCCACTTCAAACTGATGGTGGAAGCCTAGTGATGGGAGATAAGGAAATAGCAGGAGAACTTAACAAGTACTTTGCATCAGTTTTCACAGTGGAAGACATGAGTAATATCCCAAAAATTAAAGGGAGTCGGGGGCTGAGTTGAGTATGGTTGTCATTACAAAAGAGATAGTGCTAGAAAAGCTAAAAAGTCTTAAAATTGATAAATCTCCTGGCCCCCATGGGATACATCCTAGAGTTCGGAGAGGTGGCTGAGGAAATAGCGGAGGCATTGGTTGAGATCTTTCAAGAGTCACTGGAGTCAGGGAAAATCCCGGATGATTGGAAGATGGCTGTTGTAACCCCCTTGTTCAAGAAAGGATAAAGACAAAAGATGGAAAATTATAGGCCAATTAGCCTAACCTTAGTTGTTGGTAAAATTCTAGAATCCATCATTAAGGATGAGGTTTCTAAATTCTTGGAAGAGCAGAGTCTGATTAGAACAAGTCAACATGGATTTAGTAAGGGGAGGTCATGTCTGACAAACCTGTTGGAATTCTTCGAAGAGGTGACAAGTAGGTTAGACGAGGGAAATCCAGTGGATGTGGTCTATCTAGACTTCCAAAAGGCCTTTGATAAAGGTGCCACATGGGAGGCTGCTGAGCAAGGTGAGGGCCAATGGTGTTCGAGGTGAGCTACTGGGATGGATTGAGGATTGGCTGTCTGACAGAAGGCAGAGAGTTGGATAAAAGGTTCTTTTTTTTTGGAATGGCAGCCAGTGACGAGCGGTGTCCCGCAGGGTTCAGTGTTGGGGCCGCAGCTGTTCGCATTATATATTAATGATCTGGATGAAGGGACTGGGGGCATTCTAGCGAAGTTTGCAGATGATACGAAGTTAGTTGGACAGGCAAGTAGTACTGAGGAAGTGGGGAGGCTACAGAAGGATCTAGACAGTTTGGGAGAGTGGTCCAGGAAATGGCTGATGGAATTCAACGTGAGCAAATGTGAGGTCTTGCACTTTGGAAAAAAGAATAAAAGCATAGACTACTTTCTAAATGGTGAGAAAATTCATAAAACCAAAGTACAAAGGGATCTGGGAGTGCTAGTCAAGGATTCTCTAAAGGTAAACATGCAGGTTGAGTCCATGATTATGAAAGCGAATGCAACGTTGTCACTTATCTCAAGAGGGTTGGAATATAAAAGCACCGTTGTGCTACTGAGACTTTATAAAGCTCTGGTTAGGTCCCATTTGGAGTACTGTGTCCAGTTTTGGGCCCCACACCTCAGGAAGGACATACTGGCACTGTAACGTGTCCAGCAGAGATTCACACGGATGATCCCTGGAATGGTTGGTCTAACATATGAGGAACAGCTGAGGATCCTGGGATTGTATTCATTGGAGTTTAGAAGATTAAAGAGAGACTTAATAGAGATGTACAAGATAATACCTGGCTTGGAAAGGGTGGACGCTAGGAAATTGTTTCCGTTAGGCGAGGAGACTAGGACCCGTGGACACAGCCTTAAAATTAGAGGGGGTCAATTCAGAACAGAAATGCGGAGAAATTTCAGCCAGAGAGTGGTGGGCCTGTGGAATTCATTGCCGCAGAGTGCAGTGGAGGCCGTGACGCTAGGTGTCTTCAAGGCAGAGATTGATAGATTCTTGTTGTCTCGAGGAATTAAGGGCTACGGGGAGAATGTGGGTAAGTGGAGTTGAAATGCCCATCAGCTATGATTGAATGGCGGAGTGGACTCGATGGGCCGAATGGCCTTACTTCCACTCCTATGTCTTATAATGTTCTTTTGAAACCACAAGTAGTTGCTCATTTCAGAAACAAACCAAAATAAAAATTAATTGCAAATTAGGAGGAAATCATTTTGCAAATGAAGGTTACAACAGAGCCAAAAAGTTTCAAAGGCTACGAAACTCCAGCAATTATTATTTTTGACAGATTTCTTCCTAGTAGACATTTATCGCCCTTTCTTTTGCCATTAATCTTTGCCCTTCTCTACAATTTCTTTGGATTGTGTGAAATTAAGACTGCCAAAGCTTTGTAGTGTGCTGATCAGAAGTACCACAAGCCTGGAACATGAGGGAGGAAAATTCTGTCAGTCAGTTCCAGTTAATTTTAAATCATTCAGAAAATAGCTGACCACAAATAAATGAAATAATATATGGCCTGCTTCAGAGCCAAAATGACAGACACTGCTCCTAACGCTGAGAAAGAAATAAAGAGTGAAATACACATTCTTGATTAAAACTGTATCTGCCACCTTTAACTTAAATGAAACAAATATAAACTGGATGGAAGTACTCAGCATATATTCCCATGCAGAGTCCAGGTGAGGTAACAGCATTGTAAGTGAATATACATACCCTGGCCAGATCCAATACCTTGTTCCTTTGCTTACTTAAACATTTGCCTCTTAAGACTAGCTACAATTCTATCCAAGATATTAATAAGAAGAGTGAATTGTGATAAGCTCTAATGCTCCCTCCAATAGCATAACTAATGATCAAAAACTCATGGTCTTATGGTCCAGTTGCTCTTCATTCATGCTCTTGCACAAGGCATAGGTGAATCATAACTGCACGCATCTCGCACCTATTTAAGAGGTGGAAACATACTTTTCTCTCCTTTGAATCCAATTTCCTTCTATTATTTGCAGTTTCATATTTCTAGAAACATCACGGCTACTACTTAGGGCTGGGCACTCTTATCTCAGAGAGATAGAGATATACAGCACACAAACAGACCTTTCAGTCCAACTTGTTCGTGCCGACCAGATATCCCAATCTAATCTAGTCCCATTTGTCAGCACTTGGCCCATATCCCTCTAAACCCTTCCTAGTCATATACCTATCGAGATGCCTTTTTAATGTCGCAAGGTACCAGCCTCCACCACTTCCTCTGGCAGTTCATTCCATACATGCACCACCTGCTGCGAGAAAAAGTTGCCCCTTAGGTCTCATATCTTTCTCCTCTCACCCTAAACTATGCCGTATAGTTCTGAACTCCACTACCCCAGGAAAAAAGAAATATTTTGTCTATTTACCCTATCCATGCCCCCATGATCTTCTAAACCTCTGCGAAGTCACCCCTCAACCTCCAATGCTCCAGGCTGCCGCTTCCTAAACTGGAGTATTAAGAAGATTTGAAGACTGTGGTGCTGGAAAAGCACAGCAGGTCAGGCAGCATCGGAGGAGCAGGAGAGTCAACATTTCCGACATAAGCTTTCATTCCTGATGAAGGGCCTATGCCCGAAACAGCGACTCTGTTGCTCCTCGGATGCTGCCTGACCTGCTGCGTTTTTCCAGACGCCACACTTTGACTCTGACTCTCCAGCATCTGCAATCCTCATTTTCTCCTGAGTGTGAAGAAGCCAATTACAGCAGTCCATGAATATCACAGCAAAATCCTGAGCAAAGAAGTCAAACATGTGAGATCGGTGAGCTGTCAGCTTGAGTACAAACTTAACAGAGAAATCTCTTTACTATAAAATACATTAGCTTGAAAAGTATGCAGCAGGCTATACTAGCACTAGATGAAAAGCACACTAGGACATCCAGTGTCTATGAACGGTATTCCATCTTCCTTAAGACTATGCTGGCGTGAAAACTGAATAGATGGTGAAGCAATAAACATCTTGAAACAGTATTACATTTATATATTGCTTTATATAAACATTTGTTTGGTCCAATACACAAAATTCTTGAACACAACTTAGTTTTATCTGCACGTTGGGTTATACTACAGTTGCATAAAGACAAAACAGGATATTAATTAGAAGGAAATGGAATCGGTGTTTTAAAACCGTTGTAATAAAAACTGTTCATATACTCACATCCAGCCCAAGTAAGTAAGCTAAAAGCTCGAATCCACTGATGTAGAACAGCCGTCATTTTGGACTTACTCTAGTTTTTGAAGGTACCTGAAGTATTATTTTCTGCTTGAAAAACACTGCACCCAACTCTTTTCAAACTGAACCAAAAAGAAAATTCTGCAGGATCATGGGGATCGGGGAGGGGAGTGGGGCTAAGTGAATAATTTGTTTTAAAAAGCCTGAGCCACAGAGGCCTTCAGTGCGGAGAGATTCTTCAATAACTAATTAATGTAGTTGTGTCATGCAATAGATTATATCTTCAGAACGGCATTCATTCCTTACCTTTGGCTCATAACTTAGTCATCAATTCATTGTTCTAGAATTTGGCACCTTTCTCACTCCCCCGACACCCCCCCCCTCCCCCTTTCAAAAGCCAACCCTACTCGCCATCACCTTTAAATCACCTTCTCCCAAAGACAGACTAAGAGGTAGATAAAACTTCCAAAGACATAAGGAAGCAATGCACCATTGGGTAATTTCAGATTTAACTTATTTCTTCGCAGACGTAATAGTTGCAAACCACCCCGCTCTCTTCTCAAAGCCTAATCAGGACAGCGATTTTGGAACTTGTTCAGATTTACTGGTATCTTCTCTTTCATCAAGAAAGTGAAGTATATTTCATCACTTTTTGCAATTTAAACCTGAAAATATTTAAAGTCAGAAACAAATAAGATAGCAATTGAAAAGGTCAATGCAAGAAGGTTAAACTGCAAATCACTGAAAGTCTTTCAGGCATGTCTTTAAATTCAATTTTGAAAACAGTTGAACTCAACACCTGGAAATCTTATTGACTTACTGTAAAAAAAGGTGAGTAAGATACATTAAGGGATGATGTGGATGAACTAAAGAATGTCTGGCTTCAGGGAGAGCCGTCATGTTATTTGAACATTCCTCTGTCAAAGTTCTACTTTAAAGAATGCACAACATAACCAGACCATTGCCTGCAATTCCATGTGATTTACAACCTAATAAAAAGGCAGCTTTGTTGACCAACATGAGAAGTTTGTTCATTTTATGGTTGTAAACATAATTGAAATAATTATGAAAAAGAAAAATACTGGCTCTCTCACAGATCTTTGCATGACCTCAGGAGATCCTAAAGTATCTCATTAAATGCTTTTAAAAAACATAGGAACCATGATAATGAAGAAACTGTATACGTGAAGAGTCCTAAGTCAGCAATGTGAGAATAATCAGCTAATCTGTTTAATGACAGCATTTAAGGAGCTTCTGTGGCACAGTGGGAAGAATCCCTGCCTCTGACCCAGAAGCTCTGGGTTCAAACACCTCCAGGACTTGATGGCCAAAGATGTGGTAACGTATGAGTCGGATCCCGTGGCTCAGAAATAGGTTTGGGTTCATATGACTATACAAAACAGAAACAGGAATAAACCATTCGGCACCTCTAGCCTGCTCCACCATTGATCATCGCTGATCCGACAGTCCTCATATCCACTTTCCTTCATTTTCCCCGTTACCCTCAATTTCCCCTACTGATTGAATTCAAGTCCCACGTGGTCTGGGACTTTCAAAACGTGCCCAAGCAGATTGACATTATTTTTAAATCAGATTTGAAGTTACTTGCATTTAGCCTTAGGGGCTCTTTTGGTAAGGCTGGACCTCTGGTCCAGATTCACATACTATCTGCCCTACAGGTTTGTCTGAAAACATCCAAACAATCCATGATGAAAAAGTTCAAACTGTACCCACTATTCCAAACAAACTTAGGATCTTGAAGCAGAGGGAGTGTCCTTACCTCTGGGCTAAAGGACCTGGGCTCATGTACCACCTGCTGCAGGAGGTGTCTCATAACATGCCTGAACAAATTGATTAAAAGATCCATTGTTGGAGAGATAAATATTTGCTATACTACAAGTGAGAACCTCCCTCTTCTTCAAAATAGGGCCATGGTCTCTTTCCCCAGCTGACATAAAAGAAATAGGAAGAGTAAACCACTTGGCCCATTTGAGCCTGTTGCCCCATTTGAAGAGATTGTGGCTAAATATCGATCTCAACTTCACTGTTTAGAATATCCCTATATCTCAACTCCCTCAGCTTCCTAATTATGTCAAACCTGATTACAGAATCCTGGAGGTTACCTACAAGACTTTTGGATAGAGAATTCACAAGTGCGAAGAAGTTTAATCTCAGTCCATTGCCACGTGGTTGATGTTTTTTTCCTGAGGCTATGGTCCCTCCTTCTCGATTCTCTCGCCAGAGAGAAAAAAAAAATCACCTTCTCAGAAACTGTAGCAAGACCTGAACAACATTCAACCTTAGCCTGATGCATGATAGCGAAACTTGTGTCACAAAAGTGTCAGGCAATGACCATCTTGCCTTGATATTGAGGGGGGCATTACCATCCCTGAAAATCCCACTACTAACATGCAGGGGTGACAACGGATCAAAAATATAACTAGGTCAGCTATGTAAATACCAACATTCTATTGTAGATGCAGTATCGACTGAGATTCTATCAAGGAAAAAAAACAGATCCATTTGATAGTCATCGTAATCATCACCTCACCTCTCACTCCCAACTAACATCAGTACACAGCAGCAGTACGCACCATCTACAAGGCACATTGTAACAACTCACCAAGCCTCCTTTAGCAGCATCTCCAAAACCCCCAACCTCTAACATCTCAAGGGACAAGGGTTGCAAACATATCGGAAGGTGACTTTCAGTTTCCGTTCCAAGCTGCACACAATCCTGACTTGAAACAATAATTACTGTTCCATCACTAACACTGGGTCGAAATTTTGGAAGGCTCTCTCTCACAGCATTGTGGGTGTACTTGCATCGTATGGACTGCAGCAATGCAAGAAAGCAGCTGACCATTACCTTCTCAATACCTGCAGGATTGAGCACAAAATGCCAGCCTCATCAACAACACACAAAAACCCTGAAAGCATTAAAAACAGCTTTGTATAATCATGCACACAGAATTTAAATGAGGTCAACGCTCCACTTTTCATCATTTATATTAATGATTTGGATTTGAGCTTAAGGGGTAAAGTTTGCCGATGACTCCAAAATTGGAGGTGTAGTGGACAGCAAAGAAGGTTACCTCCGATTACAACGGGATCTTGATCAGATGAGCCAACAGGCTGGGGAGTTTAATTTAGATAAATGCAAGGTGTGGCATTTTGGGAAAGCAAATCTTAGCAGGATTTATACACTTAATGATAAAGGTCCTAGGGAGCGTTGCTGAACAAAGACCTTGGAGTGCAGGTTTATAGCTCCTTGAAAGAAGAGTTGCAGGTAGATAGGATAGTGAAAGCGGCGTCCTATTGGAAAGATGTTGTGAAACTTGAAAGGATTCAGAAAAGACTTACAAGGATGCCAAGGTTGAGAGATTTGAGCTATAGGGAGAAGTTGAATAGGCTAGGTCTGTTTTCCCTGGAGCGTCAGAGGCTGAGGGGTGACCTTATCGAGGTTTATAAAATTATGAGGTGAATTAATTGAGTAAATAGACAAGGTCCTTTCCCTGGGATTGGAAACGCCCAGACTAGAGGGCATAAGTTTAGGGTGAGAGGGGAAAGATATAAAAGAGACTGAAGGGGCAACTTTTTCCACACAGTTGGGATATCTGGTCAGCATGAATGAGTTGGACCAAAGGCTCTGTTTCCATGCTGTACATCTGTACAAATATATTCCTATTTTGCTACTTGTCCTCAATAGGCCAACATGCTTGTCCCAGTAATCAAATCTAGAGAATTTTTTTTACACCTCATCTAAGCTAAATATATCCTTCCTTAGGTATAAAGACCAGAAGTATACACAATTCTTCATGTGTGATCTATCAAGACTCCGTGCAATGCGGCAAAACTTCTTTCCTGTTATACTCAGCCATCCCACCCCCACACAAAGGCCAATATGCAACTCATCTTTCTAACTGCTCACTGTACCTGCACAAAAGTTTATGTTTCTTTATGCAAGGATTCCCAAATCCCATTAAACATCAAAAAGTAAAGCATTTCAAAAGCTGTTATTTTCCTATTCTTTCAACTAAAGTGAATAAACTATGTTTGATTTCACCTGCTAGATTATTGCCCACTCACATAAGTCCCATCCACAAGCATTTTCACAATATGTCTTCTCAACAAACTTTCTCAATTCGTTTTATATTGTCAACAAACTTCATCTTCCATTTGGTCATTAATATATATTGGAAAAAGATCAAGCTCTGATCCATATGCCACCTTACTGGTAGGTGGAAGTGAGTGCTGCAGATGCTGGAGATCAGAGTAGAGTGTGGGGTGCTGGAACATCTCTGGGACACCCACACCAGCCAACCCCACCGCCTTGTGGCTGAACACCAACTCCCCTTAGGACATGCATGTTCTGGACCTCCTCCAACACCAAACCTAACCACCTGATGCCTGGAGGAAGGACACCTCATCTTCCATCTTGGGACCCTACAACCACATGGGATTAATGTGGATTTCAACAGTTTCCTCATTTCCCCTCCCCACACCTTATCCCAGTCCCAAGCTCCAACTCAGCATCATCTTCTTGACTGTCCATCATCTTTCCCATATACTAATCCACCCTCCTCTCTGACCTATCATCTTCTCCCTACTTATCTATCTATCTAATCGCATTCTCAGTTACCTTCCCCCCCAGCCCCACCCCCTCCCATTTATCTCCCAGCCTCATTAGATGCCCAAAGTGTCAATTCTCCTGCTCCTTGGATGCTGTCTGACCTGCTGTGCTTTTCCAGTGCCACACACAACTACATCACTGGTAACAGTTTACAACCTGTTAATGATCAGTTCATTCCTAGAGTCTTGCTTTCTGCCTTTTAACCAATTCTCCATCCCTCCTGCTAGCTATAACCCCACTGAGTCCTGATATTGTTCAATAACTCTTCAAGTGTCCTCTTGTCAAGCAGTAACCTCAAAGGACTCGCCTTCTCAACTCTTCAAATTGCCTGAGGGCATGGTGACCATCAGCTTAGAACACTGGCAGTCATCTCCAATGAGAAAAGTAGCTCTAAGGTCCACTAGAACTATAGCAAGTTTGCCTTTATCTTATCAAATTCTCATTGTGAATCCAAACCAACTGATTTCTCAGGTTCCCTTCTTAATGGCATCTCAAAAAAAAACTGGAATAGGTTTATCACAGAATCCCTAGAGCTAGTCTGCACATCACTGGACACTATAGGGCAATTTAGCATGACCAATCTACCTCCACATATCTTTGGACCGAGGGGAAACCAAAGTACTCTGAGAACATGCAAATTCCACACAGACAATTGCCCAAGGCCGGACTTGAAGCCGGGTCCCTGGTGCTGTAGTGTAGTAGTGCTAACCATTGACCCACCCCTATTTAGGAGAGGGAAACTGTGTTTGGCAAATCTATGTTTATTCTGGCTAACCATATTACAATTTAAGTGCCCCGTTGTCACTTAAGAATGGGCAGCATCAAATTTTCCAATATCTGCCATAGTCCCCTGTTTTCTCTCTCCTTCTGAGAAGGCAGGTTCTGGCTTAATACCTCATCAATTGGTCATTCCACAGTGGAGCACTCAATTAGTACAGCATTTCCATATCTGGATACTGGAAAGCGATTTTACTTAGATGGAAAATGAACTGGCAACTTAGGCTATATCATGCTCATCTACAATGTGCATTACTTTTAGGATCAAACTAATACTGCAACAAAATTTGCTAACAATATATTAGGTGATACTGATCATGCTCATTATATGCCCAAACTGCATTACATTTTCAGACAAATGCAGACACCTAAAATCAGAGGCTGCAGTCTAAGGTCAGCCATTCACCATTATATTTGCAGAAGTGGACTCCTGATGCTTTGCCACATCAAAACATCAAATGACCTGTAACTGATGTTATAGGCATTTTAGTTATAAACAAAAATCACAAAAAATAAGTATCGTTTTAACAAGAATGAAGTGTTAATTACAGTCAGCCTCCCTGCCTCTGAAAACCATGCATGGTGCTTTATTGCTCCAAATAGTGAATTATTGAGATTTTCAAAGTGCAGTTGTGATACTTGTTTCAACTTTTTTTTGTTTCTTCACTCAATCTTTTCCCTCTAAATGTTCAAATAAGTCCAGAAATAAGCTAAGTTAGACTGAAGTTAAATATGCAACATTGAGAAGAAATTACCTTTCTGATTGTGTGTGTTATGAGGCACATAACTTGTCAAAGAAAAAAAAACAGACCTGTTGCTGGTAACCTGAAACAAAAACAGAAATCATTGGACAAACTCAGCATGTCTGGCAGCATCTGTCCAGAACAAAAAAAAAAATTAACGGTTCAAGTTCAGGATCAATTCTGAGGTAGGTTCGCTGTACCCGTGACGTTAACTCTAATTTCTCCTCCGATGCTGCCAGACCTGCTGAGCTTCTCCAGCAATTTCTGTCTTGGTTTTAAATTCAATACCATTCAGTTCTGAAGGAGTCATACAGGACTCGAGATGTTAACTCTGTTCCTCTCTCCTTGAAAGCTGCCCAGACCCACTGAGATTCTCCAGCATTGTGTTTTTATGTTACCTACTGTATGAACCCATTGTCCGCTCACTTCCATGTATTTTCCTTTCCAGCAGCACAGAAACATTTTTTTAAAAAAAAAAGAGCCTAAAGGCATCAAATAACAACAGATTACAGGTATAGCTCAATGCACAGGCTGCTAACCTCTCTCTCCTCTTCTGCACTTCTAACTTCAACTTGTAAGCATTTGTTCCATTATCACTTTTTTTTAAAGGGGGGGTTGCTTATTGGTAAAAATAATGACTGCAGATGCTGGAAACCAGATTCTGGATCGGTGGTGCTGGAAAAGCACAGCAGTTCAGGCAGCATCCAAGGAGCAGCGAAAATTGGTACTGTTGTGTATATTCGGAACAGCATAATTAAGTATAGTTGGATATGTTGTGTTCTGTAGGGATTCTTTATTCTGTAATTTTGTGAATAAATTTGTGTTTAAAAACCTGGTAGTCAACCTATGACAAGGTGAAATCAGAAGCTGTGCACCCAGAAAAAAAAATCCATTATTCCTCACTAGCAGTGGGCGGCACGGTGGCACAGTGGTTAGCACTGCTGCCTCACAGTGCCAGAGACCCGGGTTCAATTCCCGACTCAGGCGATTGACTGTGTGGAGTTTGCACGTTCTCCCCGTGTCTGCGTGGGTTTCCTCCGGGTGCTCCGGTTTCCTCCCACAGTCCAAAGATGTGCGGGTCAGGTGAATTGGCCATGCTAAATTGCCCGTAGTGTTAGGTAAGGGGTAAATGTAGGGGTATGGGTGGGTTTCGCTTCGGCGGGTCGGTGTGGACTTGTTGGGCCGAAGGGCCTGTTTCCACACTGTAAGTCTAATCAGTGGGGATGGGCACTTACATTCAAACTAAAAGCTCTCTGTACATCACTCATTGCTAATGACACTTGCCAATTCACGCTCATGGGAGACATTAAAATATTGCAAATCCAAATGATTCATGAAATATCCATACGGTTTCAAAGAGCTATCAAAAAAATAAACAAGTCATTCTCAGCAAAATCTATGAATCATACAATGGAATTCCACTTCGATACAATGCCCGAGATAGTGGGAAGTTTACACAATAATATCTCTATTAATACGCAGTTTGCACCATCGTTATAACTTCCCCTTTATCTTAGAGTCCTGTAGTCTCGAGAAAGAGCCAGATGTGCAAACGAAATACTTTAACCCTCTAGCGAGTTTAAAAACGTGCAATCTTTTCAATGCAGATTGACTTCAAAAAAAGGTATTTTAAAAGAAATCTGAAAACATGCAGCCCGTACATTTTCAATACATTTCCTGCACAAACAAACGGGGGGGGGGGGGATTTAGAAAATAAACACATTTGTTCATCCTCCTGGGGCAATGAAGCCTCTCCTTGTACTTTCGGATTGCCCTTTCTGTTCATATACTAACGTAGTTATCCCAAATCAGCCGCGGGATTGGTTTGAACTCACTATCCCAGCTGCCATACATAAATATTTGACAAGCTGCAGCACAGCAAAGCCTTTACTGCCTCCGTCTCAACGTGGTTCGTTAGACTTTTTTTAATATAAAAAAAAATGCTGAGGTAGGAGCTAGCACGATTTATATCATATCGTGTTCTGGTATCGAATGGACAGGAAACTGGTTACAAATTGTAACGAATGCCCCACTGACAATCATCAAACCTCACAACTGTAACGAGCAGGCGAGTCTCTGTGCAAAACGCTCACGTTGAAATGGGGGGAGTTTCAAAACAGAAAAAAAAAGCGGGTTAGCCTCAGCTCCAACTTGAACTGCAAAAAGCACGTTCGAGCAAACCGCACCGACACGAGTTAAAGTTTCAGACACCAATCCAGAGCGCACTAAACACTTTCTGCTGAACGTTTCTTTACGTGCATCTTAAACACATCACTCACTGACCTCAGTGGGACAGTATCAATCATTCAGCAACATGGGGAAAGCTACTGTCCGCACTCAGCTAAGCTTTGACAGGTAGACAGCAGAAAGATTGCACTTTTGGAGTTAAAATTGGACAAGATTTGCTTTAAATCTGGCTGCTTGTTTACAGCACGTCGCGTTAAAATTAAAAATGTGCAAGTAAAGCTGGCTTTCAGGTGTGCAACCGACAGGCACCTTAATCCGATTTGTCAGTGTTTTAGCGAGTTGAGAGGATTTGTCAGTGTTTTATTTCAAACACGGCAGCGGTGTACACCCGAGTTGCTTCGCCCTAGCTGGGAGGGCAGAAGTGCGGGGGGAAGCAGACTGGGCAAAACTGCGTCTCTCACCTTTGCAGACCCCCACGGGCGGCCCTCGGTCAAGCCCGGAGCTGCTCCCGCCGTCCTCGCCTTCCTCAGCGTTGGCCACGCACCACAGTCCGGTGTCACACTTGGAGCCGGAGCCCGAGCCCGAACCCGAGCCCGTGTCGCCACACGCCTCCCCCTCCTGCCGGGCGCACAGCGGGCAGCAGCCGCACGGGTCCAGGAGGCGCCCCCCGGGGCAAGCCGGCGGCTCCGGGCAGCTCTGCCGCTCGCACGGCGGGCACTCGCGGCTCTGTCCCCAGCAGCCCGACCACAACAGGCAGACCGCAAGCAACCCGGCACCTTCACACCGCTGGCTCCACATGACAAGCGCAGGAGAGGCTCCCGTCTACAAACTCACCCCCTCCTCCTCCTCCGCCTCCTCTTCAGACAAAAACAAAATCTGAACTTTAAATATTTAAAACAAAAATTAAACAAGTTATTCCCAGTCTTGCAGCAAATTAAAATCCCCTTCTGAATTAACAAAACAAAACTGAGGAGAATTGCTTTTCCTTATTTTTAAATCACCTCCCCCTTTAACTGTGCAGCTCCTTATTTTTTTTGTGAAGACACTGTCAAACTAATCACAGCGACAGAAGCAGACTGGAGAACGGATTTCTCTCTCTATCTTTCCCTGGTCCGGGGCTTCCCCCTTTCACTCCGCTCTGATTGAGGCCAGTCAGTGACGCTCACTAATTGACAGCTCCTCCGACCCGCCCTCACCCTCTCCCTCTCTCCACCCCCAGCCCCCAATCCCAGGTCGAGCTTCCCCGCTGACCCGCTGTTAAACCGAGCCCTGATGCCAAAGCAGACAGACAGGGAGAGAGAGAGCAACTTGCTACTTTCTCGTTATGCTTTGTTCAACTTTGGTCAGGTGTGGGGAGGGGATGACAGCCAGGAAGGTCGCACCACAAGAGTTGGATTGCACTTTTTTTGTTAAAGGAAAGCATACAGAGAATCCTAACGAAGATGAATTAAGTCTGCGCGAGCAATTCGTTCCTCGGCACTTTTGTGCCAATCCTATTGCCTCCTTCATCCTGATATTACTGCACCACACTGCTTCAGAGTAACGCTTGGTGGATTCACTGACTCCGGTGTCTCACGTTCCTCTGATCTCCTCAAACTGGAGAAAATGCCCACAGGTCAGCATTAACAGCCGGGGAGGGTGGGTTTAGGTGACAGATCCAGTGTTCTAGACCTTGTGTCATCAGTCAAGCCTGGCCAAGCAATGAACATCATTTTTTTGTTTTGCAATAACGACATTAGCCTGTTCATTGTGCAAGACAGCTCAAGTCTTTGATGCGTGTAGGATTGCAGATTTGGACATTCTGTCTGTCTACTTATAAACTATTCCTGACAGGAGACCTACTGTCATGGGATGTCGTGCTCGACTGTCGGCAACCGTGCTGTGATGCCCGTCATATTGTGTTGAGAAAGGGAGATGCAGAGGCTGGATATCCTGAATCCAAGACCATTACTCTCTAGTCCGTCGCTGCAATTCTGTTTCACTCTGGCATGACCTCTGCATTAAGTGCAAAGTACTCCCCGTGTTGTTTAATCTCGTCTGTCCATATTAAGTGGTAACATTCGCTGAGTGACTGGAATTTTAAACAAAATCAGAAATTGCTGGAGAAACTCAGCGGGTCTGGCAGCATCTGTGGAGAGAAAGCAGAGCTGATGTTTCGGCTCCAGTGACCATTGTTCAGACCAGATTGTGGCAAGGAAGATGGGGAGGGGGAGGAGCCAAGGATAAGTGGAGTTGGCCTGCAGAGAAAGACAGCAGTAGTACTCTAGACAAAGGAATGGGGTCCAAAAGGTATGGTGCTGGAAAAGCACAGCAGGTCAGGCAGCAGACCTGACCATACCTTTCGACTCTGATCTGTTACCTGACCTGCTGTGCGTTTCCAGCACCACAACTTTTGACTCTGACCTGCTGTGCCTCTCCAGCATCACATTTCTCCACTCTGATCTCGAGCATCTGTAGTCCTCACTTTCTCCTCGACAAAGGAGTTGGGTAATGGTCAACCCGAGGGAATGACTAGCTGCTAATGGTGACAATTAGTAACTAACAATGGGTCGGTTGTAGTAGCAGCCCATGTGATGACAAGGTATGGTATGTAGAGGTTGCGGTAAGGACTTAGGAGAATGTGCTCGATATTGCGTCATGAAGGCTGCAGGATTCCCAAGCAGAAAATGAGGTGCTGTTCTTCCGGCTTGCACTGAACTTCACTGGAGCACTGCAGCAAGCCTGAGACAGAGATGTCAGCCAGGGAAGAGGATGGAGTGTTGAAGTGGCAGGCAACGGGAAGCACAGTATCATCATTGCAGACAGCAAAGTGGTCGTCCAGTCTATGCTTTGTTTCCCCAATGTGAAGGAGACCATATTGTGAACAGCGAATGCAGTAGACTGGAATGAGTGAAGTGCAGATAAATCACTGCTTCACCTGGAAGATGTGTTTGGACCCTCGGATACTGAGAGGAGGGAGGAAGTAAACAAGCAGGTGGTACACCTTCCGCAGTTGCAGCGGAAGGTACCATGAGGCTGTGGGGGTTGTTGGGAGTGAAGGAGGCATGGACCAAGGTGTCCTGAAGGCAACGGTTCCTGTGGAATGCTGACAAGGGAGGGAGAGGGGAATATGTGTCTGGTGGTGGCATCCTACTGGAGGTGGCTAATGTTCCTCTGGATGTGGATACTGGAGGAATGATGGGTAACGACAAGGGGGTCCCTATCACTGGTGTGAGAGGGAAAAGAGGGGGTGAGGGCCAAAGTGCAGGAGATGGGTCGGACATGACTAAAGGCACTGACAACCATGATGGTTGGGAATCCTTGGTTCAGGAAACAGCTGGAAGGTGGCATCATCAGAACAGATGTAATGGAGATTGAGGGACTGGGAGAATGGAATGGAGTCTTTTCTGGAAGGGGATGTGGGGATGTATAGCCTAGGTAGATTTATAGTGCTTTGCAGAACACAAAAATAACCCTGAGCTTCCTGTGGGCTGCCACTTCAACGCACCACCGTGTTGCCTGGCCAACATCTCTGTCTCAGGTTTGCTGCAGTGCTCCAGCAAAACTTGAAGGACAGAGTCTCATTTTCTGCTTGAGGACCCTCCAGCCGTCAGGATGCAATATCGAGTTCAATAATATTAGGGCCTGAGCAAACTCCCCTATGTTCTTCTCCCAGTCCACCCACAACAGGCCCTGTCATCATATGAGCTCCTGCCACAACCATTCCATTGTCAGCCACTGATGGTCCCCTTTAACAGCTATTGATTCTCCCAGGCTGACCATTACCGTTCCTTTATCAGTCCAAATGCTCTTTTCACCCACTAGGCTTCATTTCCACTCATTACTCTTTATATATGCTAACCCTTTCCTAGCCACAATTAGTTCTGAAGAAGGATAATTGGACCCAAAGCATTAACCCTAATTTCTCTTCACAGATACTGCTAAACCTGCTGAGTTTCTTCAGCAATTTCTGTTTTTGTTTCTGACTTCCAGCATCCGCAATTCTTTATTTTTTTTAATCGGAATTTTAAGTTGGTTTGGAACATTTCTGGGGTCCAAACAAGAATGGCCATCAGTTCTGTCAAATGGGCAATACTAACTTCAAATCCAGGCCCATAAAGTAATTGCCACCAGTAGATGCCACATTTATCAAGAGATGAGTGTCTCTCCATCCAGAATCCAAGCTATGACCTTAACAAAGAAATCTGGAGTTTTGTGACTGACATCTGAGTTGAATAGAAAAGCCAGACTATCATCTCCCTGATCCCTTCAAGCTAGTAGTCCCAAGTAAAAAGCAGAGATAGACATTATGACTTTATAGATGGGAAAGTTTGTCAACCACAGCATCAAATGTTAACTTATGGTCAGATCAGGTCATATATAGCTTGCAATGATATTCTTGTCAAATGTAGTAAAGTGGGTTTGGAGTCAGTATCTGATCACTGTTGACCTTCCTGAAATGAAAGCCCTTTGTTCATCTTTTATTGAGATGATCTCTTAATCTGCTGAACAGTAAATTATATTATCACCAGCTGAGAAGTAACACACTGTCTGCACTCTTGTGGATAGCATCCTAACGGTAACTGTTCCGAGTGACTGACTGATCAATGTCTAAATTCCTGGGCTGGTCACAGAGATTGCCATTGACTTAGTGTGCTGGGACCCCCTAACTGAAGACTATCTGCTTTGATTTGACTGATGACTGCTGACAACCATGACAAGCTTCATAGCTTTATGTTAAACTACACAGCGATACTGTGAGCCTGGTATCTCTTGCTGAGAGGCAGGCACAAAAAAAGCAAGGGGACTGTAAACGTCCAGTTAGACTCAAAGCTCGTGAGTGCTATGAGAGGAAGTGAACAGCTCAGTCGAGTCCATGAGTTGGATGCATGTTCCTGACCACACAGTGTGTATTCTGCAGCATCACAATGAGTTTTGCTTTTGTGCTCCAGGTGCAGCACTAAAGTGCAGGAGTGTCCTGTAAGTAAATCAGAGGTGTGTCATGTGGTTCTTAGAAGCTGGCATATGTCTGTACTTGTGGCTAGTGCCTGGAATGCATGCTCTGAAATTAGAATTAGAATCACTACAGCGTGGAAACAGGGTCCTTCGGCCCAACAAATCCACATCAACCCTCCAAAATTTAACTCACCCAGACCCCATTCCCCTACCCTATATTTGCCCCTTGACTCATGCACTTAACCTACACATCCCTGAACATTATGGACAATTTAGCATGGCCAATTCACCCAACCTGCACATCTTTGGACTGTGGAAGGAAACTGGAGCACCTGGAGGAAACCCACGCAGAGCCATGGAGAATGTGCTAACTCCACACAGACAGTGACCCGAGGCTGGAATTGAACATGGATCCCTGGCGCTGTGAGGCAGCAGTGCTAGCCACTGATGTTGGGGTCTGGTGCCCAGCATGGAGTCTTTGGAGCAAGTGGTGAGCTGAAGTTTCCAGGTGCGTGCCTGCACTGATTTCTATTTCAAATATCTCAGCATCCAGTTGGCTCATAGCAGATAGCACGCAGAAAGCTGGATATTAATGAAGTGAGGTTTGCAGTGAATAAAGTAATCAACAAGCCACACTCCCCCTTAATAGCAACTTGCCACAGCCTAATGAGAATCTCACCTCTACATCCAGAACTTAGCTAAAAGAAGCAGTGAGTTGTTTGGCATGTTGAGATAGGCCCCATTGGAGTTCCCAGGTGATACTGCCAAATTTCTTACTGTAGCTCATGTTATTCAGGCCACTGCGAGATTCTGCCCAATATTTTTCCTCCCACGTAAATTCATGCTTGTAAATTTTGAATCTGCTGATATCCTCATAGATGTGTTAATACTTGACATTTACAAGACCAGCACTGAAAAAGTACAGCCATTGTTTATTTTAATCCATGATAAAAGTTCAGCGTTTGCACCTAACTTACTAAGACATTAAAATTTAAAATTAATGTATCGTTGGAATTGTTTTGAATGTAACATAGCAAAAGTGATATTGTGAACATGAACCTATGCAGATAATTTAAAGACAACTTAGAATCATTATCAGACTGAACATATTCAACGATGAAGTAGGCTCAAGGGGACAAGTAGTCTACTGCTTAAATACTTTCTTTTGATTTGTGTTTGTTTCATTTCACAAGTAGATATATATCCTTAATACAGGGGTCAGTTACAAAAACAGACATTTCTGGAAAAGCTCAGCAAGACTGGCAGCATCTGTGGAGAGAAATCAGAGTTAACATTTTGGGTCCAGTGACCTTCCCCAGACTAGTTGGCTAGATAGCTGGCTTGCAATGCCAGGTGATAGCAACAGCGTGGGTTCAAATCCCTCATTGGCTTACCATGGAAGACTTTCCTTCTCAACCTCTCCCCTCACCTGTGGTGACCCTTTGGTTAAACCACCCACCAATTCTCTCTCTCTAATGAGAGCAGGACTATGGTAACCTTACTGATATTTCCTTAAATAGGATTACTTGGCTCTGATACATTGAACATAGCACTGAGCATTGCCACAGCGAGTTGTCAGAACTTATATTGTGTGAGTTATGTCATTGTTTAGTTACAGAGCAAGCGCATTCTGCAAAGCTGACCAAGACCCACTTAGATAATGGAGTGTTTCCAAAAGCCCAACATGGTTTAAATGTACACCTTGTACGATCTTATGTCTTAGGAACTTCCACATTCAAGATAATATGGAAACAATGTTACAGTTGACTTGATAATTCAACTAGTCATTAATTACTAACATTGTAGTTCAGCCGTAACCATCCCCTGCAGACTGGCATTCAAACAATGCTTCCCCTTGACGTGACTTTACCTGTTGCATTGCTTAAGGAATGAGTCACACCTCTTTAGTGCTTGCGCAGTAATGTTAAGGCTAAAGATTACCCACTTCTTTGTTGCTTTTGTCTCCATTGATTATTTCCACCAGGTGCATATCATAAATATTTTTATTGTTTTGAGAACTAATGCTGATATAATACTTCAAATGGGGGAAAATATAATCAGGAAGTGGCATGATAAGGCAGTATCAAGTTAGTTTGCCAGTTTACTGAGCCTGATATTCAGGAATTGACCATTATGTGTATATAATTTGGTTATATATCTCTCTATAAATGCATATATATCTGAATGATTCATCTTGTGCCTCTTTGTTTGTTTGCAGGCTTTTCGCATCACTGGCTCGGCCTGTATTTATTGCACATTCCTAATTGCCCTTGAGACGTTGGTAGTGAACGATTTACTTGAATTGTTGCAGTTATTGGGGTGGAGTATACAGGTGCTGGGGGAGTTCCCAGATTTTGATCCAGTTTCAGTCAAGCAAGACAGTATTTTTCCAAGTCAGAATGGTGTGTGGCTTAAAGGAGAGCATCTAGGTTTGATACTCATACACATTTGTTCCTCTTTTTCTCCTCGGTGGTAGAAGTGAGTTTGTGGATTGTACACACTGTGCATCAGTGGTGGTGGGGAGTGAATGTTAATGCTGAAGGTAGTGGTTGAGATATCAGTCAAATTGGTTGCTTTGAACTGGCTAGTGTAACGCTTCTTGAGTTTTGTTGGAGCTACACTTATCCAGGCAATTATCCATTATACTCCAATGTTGTGTCTTGTGGACAGTAAACAGGCTTTACGCACTAAGTATAAGTGAAATACTCACCATAGAAAATGGTGTTAGGATGAAATGGTACAGAATCAGCTGTGATGAACCTGTTGTAGATTGAGAAACGGAACTGGAAATTTTTATTTATGATTACTTCCTGTACAATCCCATTTCCTTCAAACACTTGCACGTGCCTAGATGCCAAAATGGAAATGTGAGACCCCTGACCTTAAGGAAAAATGCTAAATCCCTACCAACTGGTGGCTAATGAGATAGAAGATACATTGGTGTTAATTTTCCCAAATTCATCTGATTCTGAAAGAGTCCCATCAGAATGGAAAGTAACAAAAATCTGGGAGGGAGACAGGCAGTAAACAGGAAACCATAGATGTGTTAACTTGATGTCTACTGTAGGGAATG
Source organism: Hemiscyllium ocellatum (assembly GCF_020745735.1). Classification (NCBI taxonomy): domain Eukaryota; kingdom Metazoa; phylum Chordata; class Chondrichthyes; order Orectolobiformes; family Hemiscylliidae; genus Hemiscyllium; species Hemiscyllium ocellatum. The sequence continues at coordinate 41,627,691 of NC_083408.1, forward strand.
TATTACAATCACTTACTGATGAGGTTAAAACTGGATAATAAAACTCAAGGTAATTGGGAAGAATCATAGAATCCTTATGAGTCGGCAAGCTTTTGTGAAAGGGAAATAGCATTTAACCAATTTATTGGAATTCATTGAAAGAGTAACAATTCTGCATAAAAGAAGGGAGTCTACAAAGTAGAAGCTCTTGGAACAGTGGTAACATTCTAATATGGATAGAAGACTGGCTGGCTGACAGAAAACAGGGACTTATACATAAATGGATCATCTTCAGATTTGCATATGTGACCACTGGAGTTCTACAGGAACCTGTACTGGACATAAACGTTTTACAATTTATATGATTGAATTAGACGAGGAGAATGAAAGCATGGTAGTTAAGTTTGCAGATGATACAAAAAAGGGGTAGGCAATTGTGATGTGAGCCAACATAACAGGGCTGCAGAGTCAGACTGATATAGATGGGTTAAATGAGTGGCAAAAATCTGGTGGACGGTGCATAATGTAGGAAAATGAAATGTTGTGGGAACCATAAAAAATGGAGAACAACTGCAGAATTCTGAAGTGTGGAGTAATCTAGGTGTTCTAGTGCATGAGTTTCAGAAAGTTAGAATGCAGGTACAAGATTAAAGTGGTATTGGAAAAACACAGGAGGCTAGGCAGCATCCGAGGAGCAGGAAAATCGACGTTTCGGGCAAAAGCCCTTCATCAGCACCACTCTAATCTTGACTTTAATCTCCAACATCTGCAGTACCCACTTCTGCCTAGAATGCAGGTATGACAAGTGATTAAGAAGGATAATGGCATTATCATTTAATATGAAAGGAATTGAATATATAAGTGAGAAGATTACGCTTATATAGTGAGATCACATTTCAACTACGGGGTGCAGTTTCTGTCTCCTTATTTAAAGGAGGATGTAAATATAATAGATGCAATTCGGAGTAGGTTTATTACATTGATACCTGGAATAAATGTGTTGTCCTACAGAGAATATTGGACAAGTTGGTCCTGCTTTCACTGAAGTTCAGATGAGTGAGGGATGATCTGATTGAAGTTTATAAGATCCTGAATGTTCTTGATAAGGTGCACTTGTAAAAAGAAGTTTGTTTTTGTAGATGAGTCCAGAACGAGAGGCACTGTTGTAAAACTATGAGTTTCCCTCTAGGACAGAGATAAGGGACATCTTTGTCTCTCAGAGGGCTGTGCAACTTTGGAACTCTCTGCCTTAGAAGTGGGTGGAGCTGGGGCCATTGAATGTTTTTAAGGCAGAGGTAGGTAGATTCTTGTTGGGCAGAGAATTAAAGGTCATCAGCAGTAGATGTCAACTTGGAATTCAGAGCACTGAAAAGTCATCATGACCTTAATGAATGATATGAAGGGCCAAATGACCGTATTCTGTCCCTAAGTTGTTTCATGTTCAGTAAGTTCAGGATTCAAAAAAGCAAACTGTGGGAAACAAATTGGAAGTTGCACCTTTCCCATTTTCTGTCATAGGCATTGGTCTACCAACATAAATACAAAGTTAAAAATCACGCAACACCAGGTTATAGTCCAACAGGTTTATATGGAAGTACAAGCTTTCAGAGAACTGCTTCTTTGCTGCTACCTGATGAAGGACAGTGCTCCGAAAGCCTGTACTTCTAAATAAACCTATTGGACTTTAACCTGGTGTTGTGTGATTTTTTAACTTTGTCCATCCCAGTCCAACACCAGCATCTCCACATCATGGCTAATAATAAATACAGCCTGCCCTCTGTCATCAGGAGCTTGCAGTGGAAGTGAAGGGGTTAAAGTGTAAGAGGCAAGATGTGGTAGAATGTGCCTCATCACAGATCTGTTTAAAAATTGGTGGGAGGGAAACATAAGCGGCAAAATATCTAGGAAACTATCTCAAGCAACAAGGATATTGATGAATACCCTTTCACACTCCACCAAAGTGTTCTACACTTTACAAATTGTTGAACACTGAATAGGCTGTGATAATTACGGGAGCCCAAGCATTTTAATGACAGTTTGTCAGCATTTTATGACACTAACTTCTATGCATTGGTGGTAAAGGTTGACATTATCAGATTAAGCAAAGAAGACTGAGGATGATAGCACATGCATTGTCAAAATAGGCATGCGGGCATACTCCAAGGTTGTGGAATTAGGTAGGCAGTGCATGCACTAATTGAAATATTGTGAAGTTATGATCCATTCCCCATCTGTTTTTCTACAGCATGCAAGCCACAAATAATCTTTATTGTGCAGCACATAGACTTCGGCAAGTATTAAGACAAACAACCGGTCAGAAGAAATTGGAATGACCTATTCTAAAGAATAGCCAAAATTTTCCACTTTCCAAGACTTTTTTATTGGTATGTATAAATACAGAGAGCTGACATGTTCGTTGTTAGCCAGAAATAGGGATATATATATATATACCTGTATATATTTCAATATATTGAAAAGCTTCCAGTACAGGAATAAGAAAGAAGACAAAAACATCATAATCAAACAAAATTGAAATCCAGTTGATAAAACTGATAGTTAATAGAACTGCTGCTTTGGACCATCATGTTAGTTATCAAATTGTCTCTATTCAGTAACTCGTGAGGACTTACTCAGTGACACAGGTAAATTGTCCACTGAAGAAATGTCTTGAAAATCCATATCTCTTTTCTGAATCATTTGTTATATCAAAAACACCAGTAATATAACATTTCTGAAGAAACGCACACATGGCGGTCCCACAACATAAAACTGAACACTCCATGACTGCTGGTGGTTTTATGATCCATTTTGGAAGTCAAAATGTACAAATCGGTACATATTCTATTCATGTTGTATTGATTCTCTCCAATTTTTAATGGACACAGTAAATATCAGAATGCAACAGAGTGAGTCCAACTCATTTTGTCATCCACTTGTGTCAATTCTACTGGAACTGGACAAAAATAAAGATATGTCCTTACCATTGACAAGACTGCTTTCTTTAATTTCTGTGACACCTCCCAGATATGCCTTTGGGTTGATTTTCTTAGCCATTCTGCCTCATTGTTGTATTTGCGAGTGAAGTTTGGTGATTTTAGGCAACACAGCTACGCTTAGTCCTATTGTGGTTCCTTCAGTGGCCAACTGAGGGCCTAATTGTGCCTCTACTCCAATTTTATGTGTGACAGGGTGAAGCAGTGTCAATGTATATAGTTTGGCCAGTTTAAAGTTGCGCAAATTAACCCCCACTTATAAACAGAAACATGTGAGAGGTGGATGGCCACAGTAGTGTGAAAACTTGATGGGACAATGTCAATAAAGGGTGGCACCATGGCTCAGTGGTTAGCACTGCTGCCTCACAGTGCCACGGACCCAGGTTCGATTCTAACCTTGGGTGACTGTCTGTGTGGAGTTTGTACATTCTCCCTGTGCCTGCACGGGTTTCCTCCAGGTGTTCTGCTTTCTTCCTACAGTTTGAGATGTACTAAATTGCCCATAGTGTTCAGGGATGCTTAAGGTAGGTGCATTAGTCAGGGGAAATGTAGAGGAATGGGTCTGGGAGGGTTACTCTTTGGAGGGTCAGTGTGGATTTGTTTGGCCAAAATGGTCTGTTTCTACACTGTATGGATTCTATGATACCTACAAAGTTTGCATCATTATTACACTTATCGGTACCACTGAATTATCTGCTTATTATCAACTTTCTGTTTGTAGGAGCTTGCTGCTCACAAATTTGCTGCCGTGCTTCCTTCGTGATTCCTATATGATTTCTAAAACATTGTTCTCACATGCAGCTTTGTGGCAGTGGTGATTTTCCCGATATGTAGCCAGCGTTTACCATTTATAGTTACAAAAGATCATATTTGACCCTACATCAATATTGCTCCTGCAATATTTACTATCTCGGCACACAGCTCAGCATTAAGATATTTGAAACAGCCTCCATTCCTCAGGAAAGCTGAAGGCTGAAGGGAGACGGAAAGAGATTGGAGCCATCACTAAGTTCCTTTTATAGTTTCTTTTTATCAAGAGTGCTTCTCCCTTCCTTCCAAACTTATCTCCATGCACTGGAAGGATGGTGAAAGAACTTGGGTGAGTTTGAGTCAGTCAGGAAGAGAATGAGATATAAAGTTTTAATTTCAAAAGTACAGGTAGGTTTAAGGAGGTTAAGTTGTTAAAAATATAAGTCTCTACCAACAATCTGGATCCAATCAATTTTTCTCGGAAGTGAGTTTACCTGATGCTTGAGAAACCTAATGGCTACAGAGAGGTCAGTGTTGCTGAATGCCTTTCTAATTGTCTGCTGCATCTATCTTGCCTATTTTTCCCAAAACCTATGATTAGACATTTTCCTGACTCTTTCAATTTCTTCCTAATTGCGCCTCAAGCCCTCTGACAACCAATTCCCTCCCCAATGGCATTGTGGGTCAACCCACAGCAAGCAGACTGCAGGAGGTGAACTCACCACCACCTTCTCAAGCGCAACTGGGGATGGGCAATGAAGGCTGGCCAGCTAGTGACATCCACATCCCACAAATGAATAAAACAATCTGTCCCCTAAGACCATCAATCCTCTCCCTTCTGACACTGTAAACCATCCTACGCCCTCATAAGCCCCAAAGCCATCCAGCAAGCTTTCCTTCAAGTAATGGGAGACCCAAGAGCGAGTTGCCATGTTTGCAACATAAACAGTGGAGCTGCATAAAACAACCTCCAGGATTGAACGTTATTATCAGGCATGCATCACTTAATTTTCTGAAATTAGTGGTTGATTTACACGTGTATAATGATACTTATCATTCATTTACAGTGATGCTATCCCTAACATGCCTTATCCTAGTGTTTGTTGTAACTTTTCCCTCGATATTTCTCTCCCATTGTTTATGAGATTCCAGTTGCTATCAGGGAGTGAAACCAACATTGCACGCCAGTTGTGCTATTAAACGAAATTGCACAGTGTGGACTTGTTGGGCCGAAGGGCCTGTTTCCACACTGTAAGTAACCTAATCTGATCATTGATGTCTCAGACTATCTAAGTATAATCAAACTGCTGTTTGTAGGAGCTTGTGTTTGCAATTTGGCTGTCATGTTTCCTATATGTGTTTCCATGGAGCAAAGTGTGCAGAGGACACTGAAAGACTGCCAAGGGATACAGATGGGTTAAGTGAGTAGGCAAGGGTCTGACAGATGGAGTACAATGTTGTTAAACTTGAGGTAATCCATTTTAGTAGAAATAATGGAAAAATTGACTATTATTTAAATGGTGAAAAATTGTAGCATGCTGCTGTGCAGAGGGACCTAGGTGTCCTTGTGCATGAATCACAAAATATTTGGTTTGTAGGTGCAACAGGTAATTAAGAAGCAAATGGAATGTTATCCTTTATTGTTAGAGGAATGGAATTTAAAAATAGGGAGGCCATGTTGCAACAGTATCGAGTGCTGGTGAGGCCACACCGGGGTACTGTGTACTGTTTTGGTCTCCTTACTTGAAAAAGGATGTATTGGCATTGGAGAAGATGCAAAGGAGGTTCACAAGGTTGACTTCAGAGTTGAGAGGGTTGGCTTATGAGGAGAGATTGAGTAGACTGGGACTATTCTCATTGGAATTTTGAAGAATGAGGGGTGATTCTTATGGAAACATACAAACTTGTGAAGGAAATACATAAGACAGAAGCAGGGAGATTGTCTTCACGGGTAGATGAAACTATGACAAGAGGGCATAGCCTCAAAATAAGAGGGACCAGATTTAGGATTGAGTCGAGGAGGAACATCTTCACCCAAAGCAGTGTGAATCTATGGAATTCCCTGCCCAGTGAAGCAGTTGAGGTCACCTTGTTGAATGTTTTTAAGACAAAGATAGCTAGAGTTTTGCACAGTAAAGGAATTAAGGGTTATGGTGGGGATGCAGCTAATCAGAGCTAAGGCCACAAACAGATCTTATTGAATGGTGGAGCAGGCTCGAGGGGTCAGATGGCCTACTCCTGCTCCTAGTTCTTTCGTTCTTAGATTATAACAGTGACTGCATTGCAAAATGTACTTCATGGCTGTAAAGCACTTTGAGACATTCAGCGATTGTGAAAGGATCGAGAAAGAAGTTAGCGCTAGGTTTAGCCTCTTTTCTCCTGAGTGACAAGTTGACAGTCTACTGCTATAACTCATTAACCCACTATTAACCTTTCTATTTACTGTCCTGGTTGCAATGGAATGAATCATCTTATGATCATTCATACTTGAATTCTACAGCAATTCCTCCCACATATGCTCAAAAAAAGATAGATCAAATTAGAAGCCAGATGTTGTTGCAGGTATTTGCTTGGAGAGATAGATGCTTGCACTGGACACTGGTGGATTGCTGTAAAAAATATCAGTGCAACTAATGCTCATCTCCGATGTAACTCTAACCCATCAGTCGGGAAGAGAGTGCTGAGTCTCTGCCACAAATGGTGAGAACAGATTTTTGATAGTTATATGTAAGCAGGTGCCAAAATGACTTTGAAGTCTTCTAGAACTATAAACAGCAGATAGGATTTATGATTTGGAAAGAAACATCAGATGTAAAGCCAAAAACACATAATGCATGCCAGTTCTCAGTGCACAGCACTCAGCTGGAAAGGAATTGAGATGACATGTAATTGTATAAAGATGGAATAATGTATATTCAATGCTTTTTAAAAAGCTTTCCACAATATAACTTGTAAAGTGAGTATATACTTGTAGCAGAAAAAATACTGATCACCCCTGTCAAATTTTGCTCATACCTTATTTTGGAACACTATCGTTTTGAAAAACGAAATGAACTCTTTAGGTGAAAGACATGATTTTTTTGTGTGTCCAACTGAGTTAAGTACTTGGTGTTGGGTTGAATTTTGACTCATTAGTGCAATTTGCACCATGGTCTCTTCTTAGCAGCTGTGAAGTTAAATGTCTATTTCGATGGGGAAACTTATTTTAGTCCCTGGCAATGTTGAGATGCAACCAGAAACAAAAGTGAAGAAAAGCAGCCTCTTGTGCTGTATGCCACCAGATGCGTCAACTCTCAGCTTTAGAATTCCATTGCTCAACCTCTCTACTCACCTACATTTTCATCTCTTTTGACATGTGACGTATCACCTACATGTTTGACCAAGTCCTTAGCCATTGGCTATAAAGTCTCCCTACCTCACTGCACAATTAGTTTGATAACACACTTGCAAAGTGCCATGGGATGTTTACATTAAAATTTTGCATAAATACCAGCTATTTTGACGTACAGCAGGTAATATTTTTAAACTAAATGTCTTTTACTTTATCAAATGCTTGCTTTTAACTTTCATACTTTGAAATGACAAAATATTGTAGGCCAAGTGCAGCACAAGTTCTCTTTTCTTCAATTCAGCACCTTCCAAACATTCACATGGTGGACTGAATTTTACCAGAAATCAGCCAAGTTTCAATTTTGGCAGATTTCTCTCTGTGAGCCCAAGTGGGATTGCTCACTATTTTTTAAAACACGTTTTATTACCTCTTCCCAAACTTCTGTGGGGCCTCACTCATCATATTTGACACCAGTGGAAGTACTCGCCAATGTCAAGACCTCTGAGATTCCTGGTGTAGGCCCTATATTTAAAACGCAGTTGTAGACCAGGTTAAGTGCTGTCATTTCCACACAGCCCTGCACAGTTCTATCATCTCAGGACTGCACTGGGCATGACAGACAGAAGAAAGTTGATACTCTGCTTTACTAACAGGGCCCTGGATTTCCTGATGCTCCTTAAGTTATCACTTGGGTCAGTGCTGTTTCCACAGTCCAGAGATACATGCAGCAATGCAATGAGAATGTAATTACAACCACCTTCTCTCTGCTTCCTCACACTCGCTGTAAGTCTGCTACTAGACCTACTTCCCATCGAACCTCACCCCTCTTGCTTATATGCAACTTCTTTCCTTACATGCTATCACCCAGCCACTCTCATCACATCACTGACCCTGATTAGCTGCTGCATTGCCTAATCACTCACTTGGGTAACGTCACCACCTTACCCCCAGCTGAACCAGCGCTAATCGCAATGCCAGCTACCCTTTTTTTATTCACGTGGGATGGGGGCATTGTTGGCTGGACCAACATTTATTGCTCATCCCTCATTAGAATCATAGAATCCCTACAGTGTGGAAACAGACCATTCAGTCCACGGAATCCATATCAAAGAGCATCCCGCCAAACCCAACTCCTACCTTATCCCAGTAACCCTTCAATTACCATGGCTAGCCTGACTAGCCTGCACAAGCCTGGACACAATGGGTGGTTTAACACGGCCAATTCCTAACCTGGTTTGTGGGAAGAAACTGCAGCATGTCAGAAAATCACACAGATATAGGGAGAATGTGCAAGCTCCACACACACACACACACACACACACACACACACAGTCACCCAAGGCTGGATTCAAATCCAGTTTTCTTGTGCTGTGAGGCAGCCGTGTTAACAACTGAGACACTGTGCCACCTTAATTGTCCTTCAGAAAGTGATGGTGAGCTGCTTTCTTGAACTGCTGAAATCAATGTGCTGTAGGTTGACTCACAATGCCTTTAGGGTAGGAGTTTCATCATTTTGACCTAACCACAGTGAAGGAAAGATGATATATTTCCAAACCAGGTTAATGTGTGGCTTGGAGGGGAACCCTGCAGGTTCTGGTATTCCCATTTATCTGCTGCCTTTGTCCTTCTACATTGAAATTATCATAGAATTGGAAGTTGCCATTGAAGGAGCTCTGAAGGCAAATCAATCCCTTCCCTTTGTCTCATTCTAGGAGAACACAGCCCAAAATAAGGTTAGCAGAAAGCAAGAGTTCCAGGTATCTGTTCTGACTTACATGTTGGGAATTGTTGCCATCAAGTTTTTATCCAGCGGGTGGAAGAATGGAAAACAGTATATAAATGAAGTGAAATTAGGCAATAAAGACATGAAAATGAATGGGATTAGGCCTGTTAAACTAGCAAGATTCTCAGCTTGCTGTTCAAAGCGTGGTTGGAGAATCGGGCAGATTCCATCCCATTGTTTTTAAAATTATTGAGAGATAGATCAGTCAAGAAGCAATAGACATGCCAAAAGTGAAATGCAAGAGAAATGTCAATAATTTTGAACTAATTGGCCAGTCTAAGTATGTGTATTGAAACAAAGCAGCTTTGGTATTTGATTTCTATTGTTAGTGGAAAAATACAATACAGTTTGTCTGGCCTGTCCATTTTTTCAAATATTTCTTACAGAATATATATTTTTCGATGACAGTGTTTGTAGCAGGTTGTAAACAGTACAGATAAGCTTTATTGCTGTAATGTAAACAGAGTTAAATAAGTAGACTGAAACAGCAGGAATGTAATTCAAAAGGCAAATCATTTAGTAGCTGGAAGGGTTTAACACATTTTGTTTCACATCTACTGAAAAGTCTTTTATTTTGAATAATGCAAGAGATGCATTGTTTGATAGTGTATCCTGAATTCTAAAGTGTTGATTCATAGCACTGGACCAAAATTTGTCCATATCACTGCAGAAAACAGTGTCTTTTTGCAAAAACAAATTGCTAACCTCTTTCTCCTTTCCACTTTTATTTAATTTTCTCCCTCATCTCTTTCATATCAACTTGTCTTAGTTGATAGCACCCTTGTAGCTGAGGCTGTATGTTTAAGCAATACTGCAGGCCTCAGCACAGAGGGTAGAATTAGGGCCACATTCTGGAACTTTCTCCTGAACAAAGGCAGCTGTCCACACTCCTCTCAAGAGCATTTTAGGGATGGGCAATAAATGCTGACCTTGCCTGCAGTACCCATATCCCATGAAAGATTGAAACCACTTGACCTAGTCCCACAGAGGCAGACTTGCATGTGGTATGGGATGATGCCAAGTTGGTGGGCAGAGGAAGTCCTGCCTCTGGTGGTGACCTGGCCAGAAGTGAAAGCCACAAAAGTCACCCATCTGGCAGCAGTGAATGGTCAATACACACATTTGTTACCAGATTGGGGAAATCATTACTAAGGCCACATCTCAGAAGGTACTTAGACTTGTTACTATAACTTGGTAATGGTCCTATTCTTGGGATATTTTTAAACAGGAAAATATTCCACCCAGGCTATGTTGAGACTTCTGTGCAGCAATGAGGAAACATTCCATTGTCATTGGTGCCGCCTTTGAGGCTGAGTGTTGCTTTCCTGTGCAGCACCTTATATAATAAAAATGACTTGTGAAAGCAATTCATACTGATTTCATAGTAAAATCTCTCTATTTGTGTTGGGCAGGAAACCTGCTCCATGACCATTGCCATGTAAACACACGTTGGACATCAAGAAGCCTACAGAACAGACAAGGCGAATTCTCCTTATTTCACTGAGCTTTTCACAACAGTGCCTGTACTTCAAAAATAAGCTGCAATTATTGGTCGTAAAATGTTCTGTAATGTTTGGCAGTCATGATGAAGTGTATTGCAATTGTTTTCTTTCCCATTAGGATTACTCCGGAAAAGCAAATCATCTCAAGATTGTGGACAAAAAGTTAAGCCAATCACATCATGTTGCTACAACGCAGTGGCTATGGGTAGTATTTTGCACTAACAGCATGTTCCCATTAGTCCAAAAATGATGCTCTGTCCCCACACAATTGAGCAATGTGGCATTTGGATTTAGTGCTGGTAAAATGCCAGCACCTAGGTATGTCTCAAAAATTGACTGATTAAATCAACATCATATTCCTTTCATTGTTCATAACACACAAAGTAGATTCGGCCATGAATCAAAACTAAATGTCTAATGTTAGAGGTGATTCTATGATTGGATAGCACTTGCTGAAGAATCCCGAGTCTGCTAATAGCTACACTAAACCAATACGCGATCATCAGTCTAGCTTGTAATATGGCTTACTATAGATGGGTGGAAGTGATGTATATTCATTCACAGAGACCTGTTGTCTGCAAACAATTGGTTCGTATTGTATTTTGTTTTAATTTCCTAGCAGGTCAGCAAGCCTATTGCTCCCTGTTGCCCTGGCAAATCAGAGTCATCCTTGTATCCAATCAGCACCATCTTCTCCTGCAATATAAATTGTTGTGATCATTTGAAGTTTTGTACTCTTGCATGTGTCCTGATGAGTACAAAATGAAAATCCTCAGCAACATGTCTCTTTTTTCAGCAATATTTTCTAGTCTTTTGGAATACAAAATAATTTTATTTGTTTTTCATTTAGCATTCTTCTATCAGTTATTGTATTTTTCTTATTATGGATACTGAGCATATTGCTCACGATTTCATAGACTTTGCTCTAACCCTATTTTTGAATATAGGTACCACATTCATTATTAATAGACTTTTGTAGTATTTCCTGTGGAACATTTTTTTAATATAACATGCCTATGCCATGCAGTTTCCATTAGTGTGCACAGGTGCAGAACATCCAGACACAGGAATTTAGGCCCAGATTCAAGTTCCACCCTCTTCAGAGTGTTTATTAACATCTCTGAACTGGTTGACTAGAAAATATCTATCTTTAGGTTTCACGATTTTGTCAACTGTTTCTCCATTTCTATCTGTTGATATTATTAAACACCTCTGGAGCAGGTGCAACTTGAATCCTGGCCTAATTTTATCTTGTTCATTCTTTAAAAAATCTAGCACTTCTTTAAACTTTTTTATAAAAGTTCACTTATGGGACATGGACCAGTATTGCCCATCCCTAGTTGCCCTTAGGGAGGTGGTGGTAAGTTGGCTTCTTGAACTGCTGCAGCCTATGAGCTGTAGGTAGACCACAATGACATTAGAGAGGGAATTCCAAGATTTTGATCCAACAACATTGACAGACCAGTCATATATTTCCAAGTCAGGATGGTGACAGATTTGGAAGGGAACTTGCAGCTGATGGTGTTCCCATGGGCTAGATGGAAACAGTCATGGTTTTGGAAAGTGATGTCAAACAAGTGTTGACAAATTTCTGCAGCGCATTTTGTAGATAGGATACACTGCTGCTACTGAACATCAGTAGTAGAGGGAGTTGATGTTTATGGGTGTAATGCCAATCAGGTGGGCTGCTTTGTCCTGGATAGTATCAAGCTTTTTGAGAGTTGTTGGAGCTGCTCTCATCCACGCAAGGAAGGTATTTCCATTGCACTTCAGGCATGAAAAGGTGGTAAAAGCTGAATATTTTTAGACTGGGAGATAGGTTGCAATAGAGTCTCTCCAGCATCAGCTTTGGGCCTATTACTCTTTGAAACTTGCATTAAACAATCTAGAACTGAATGTAGCATTTTCGTGTTTGCTGGTGATAAGAAACATGTTAACGCAGTGGATAGGCATGAGGATAGGAATGTAGATTTCAAGGTGATGTAATCGGGAGGGAAAAATAGGAAAAAATTGCAGGTTGAATTTAAACCAGAGAAGTGTGAAATCCTGCAAATTGGGAAGACAAATGTAAAAATGCGGTATTATTCAAGACGTGCTTTATGAAAAAGGATCTGATACCTTGAGTATTCAAATACAATGTGGAAACAACCCTATGGAAGCTTTAGGAATTATTAGGGAATAATGTCATCAGTTAAGAAGAGATGTTAGAAGTCTAGGTCAGCTCTCTGTGCAATCAAGTAGCTAACGAGGTGTGTCCTAATAGAGGTTTTCAAGATCATAAAAAGTTTTGATGAAGGAGAGACAGTAAACCTCTGCAAGGCAGGAGACAAAATTAAAGATCACAGATTCAAAATCTTTGGCCAAATACCCAGCAGGTTGTGGTATTTATCATGGAAAAGATGGAAATTGATACTGTAAATAATTTTAGAAGGAAGGCCAACAGGTAGAAGCTGACAGATTATTGGACAAAAATTGAGGCATGTGCAGCTAAGCACCTTCGAAAAGCCATCACGTGTATTATTAATTGAATGGACTGTTTCTGTGGTATAAGTTCCTGTCAGTTTTATCGTACATTTTTGGCCAAGTCTGAGTTGCACTGAGTTTTTTTGGAGTGTTTTTCAACATGTGGCTCGCAAATTCTCTTGCTCTGTCTTACCAAACGTGCCTCATTGATTACCCACCACTCCTCTCTGGCGTGGCTCATGTCTAATTTCTGGGAACAAATCGCCACACAGCAGATATCCCAGAATTCTTTAACAACCCTTGAGCCTGTATCCTCTTGTGCATCCAGACAAGACCCATCTGTTCAGAGATTCCCCACACAGCATTTGACATTCACCCTGGACAGGCAGATTGGGAGAAATAGATGCCCTTTGCAGGGGCTCCTACTGGGTAGGGTGGTGCACAAGCAGAATTTTGTCTTCCCCCAAGGACCAGAAGTTAATGCCGTGACACCAGACCATACCAGCTTCGTCCAAGATTGAAATCCTGCTCTGCATTCTCAGATTTCTGGAGGATTGCAGAGCAGAATGAAGGAGGTCAATGACCTTTTCCACTCTGACAGCATAGGTGTCACCCTCTTCCCTCTAATAACTCACAGTCACTCTGTTTCTGCCACTGTACCCACCTTCCACCAATGTTCATGCTCTACCACTCTCACTATTGCTTGCAACATCTCCCACCATTGCTCTCACCCACCACCAGTAACCCTACATGTCCTCAATGCTGCCTACTCACTCACTCAGGACACTTCCCCATCTAGACCAAAAATGACCATGGTGCTTACCACTTTCATCTCCCTTAACTCCTTCTTTTCTCTCATTCCAGCGGGAAATCAGCCCCAGTAGGGCAGTCATGGTCAGGATGGATGGTGAGCTGCTAGACATCTGGTGCCATATTAGATTAGATTAGATTCACTACAATGTGCAAACAGGCCCTTCGGCCCAACAAGTCCACACCGACCCTTCGAAGAGCAACCCACCCAGAACCATTCCCCTACATTCACCCCTGACTAATGCACCTAACACTATGGGCAATTTAGCATGGCCAATTCACCTAACCTACACAACTTTGGACTGTGGGAGGAAACCGGAGCACCCGGAGGAAACCCACGCAGACACGGGGAGAATGTGCAAACTCCACACAGACAGTCACCCAAGGCTGGAATCGAACTTGGGTCCCTGGCGCTGTGAGGCAGCAGTGCTAACCACTGAGCCACCGTGCCACCCCATATGTGGAGAGAATCCAGACGATGAATCTTCTGGACTGGTTTTGGAGGCTGTCTTTGACTTAATGTGCCCCAAATAAAGGCATTCTCCACTGACTTGACTGAGGCCCCCTGACAACCATGCCAAGCTTCCTGTCTACATTAAACAGTGCAGCAAGACAGCAGGAACAAAGCCAAGGCAAGGCAATGCAAAGCAGGGATGCTGTGAGTATCCAGGTAGGCTCACTGACTGTGTGCTATTCCGGTAACATGCAGTCTGGTCCTGTCAATGAGCTGGATGCATGTCCCTGAGCACACAGTGTCCTTGCTGCAGCATCACAATGACAGCTGCTGGTGCAGCCTGAGGTGTTGCATTGAAGTGCAGAAGCATCGAGAAGTTGATTGGATTTGTGCCTTGAGAGCTTTTAGAGGCACATGTCAGATGCTAATATCCGTGGATACAGAGATACGTGTGGCCAGTCCCAATGGAGTGCGCCTGAGATGTTGGTGACATGCAAGTCTTTCAGAGCGGGTGGTGAGCTGAATCTGCCAGGTGCTTGCTCTTGGTTTCCTTGTCGAGATATCCTGATATCCAGCTTTTTTGCTTGAGTCTGGTCAGATGATACTCTGAATATTGAGGAGGCAAAATGTGGCATTAACAACGTGTTTAACCAGGAATAGTAACCATCAGTTGGGTAACTGGCCACTGCCTAGCAAGAATTTCACCACGCTGCTTGTGGTGAGCATAAAGGATGGAACAAAATGATCTCAGTGTCAAGATGGGCCTCACCTTATTTCCCTGATTCTATTACGCATCTCACCAGAGCTTACGTCACTCAGACCCCAATAAGATTCTCTTTATAATTCTACTGATTAACCTTTTCAGATTTTTTTACTGTTTTTCCACCTTTGTATGATAAGTTCTCTCACAGTTTCTTTACGTCTATCCTTATTTCCTCATAATGTGCTCTTTTCTAAACTGTTACCTTTGTCTTTGTTTTATTTATGTCAACCATCCTAATTTTGAACTTACAATGTCATGACCACTGAAAGTAGGGTGTTCTCCTATTCTAATTTGTCTGATTCATTCTGGTTCGTTACCCATGAATGATTATTTTCTTGTTAGGCTCTTGCATTACTGTGTGAGAACAAAGTATACATTGTATCTACTGTAGAATCTCAAAAGCATTTCTCCTTTCATTACCTCTTCTTGCATTATGATCCCTGCTGATGTTATTACTTGACAGATCAGATCCCAGACGAAAGTCTGGCTTAATAAGTCATTTTTAAAAAAAATGTAGAGGTGGTCTTTCACTAAAACATGAACACTCCTTGATCTACATCTTGTTTTAACAATAAAATAGATGTTTATTACACAAACAAAAAGAGAAAATGGAATAAACCAAGTTATTTACATAAAACACAATTTGAAAAATTTTAAAACACACACTAAACATACAATTGTCCATATCCTAACAGTATCCTCTCACAGTACTCAATCTGTTATATTTATAAGCTTGTCTTAATTGGTGTTTTCAATTCTTGAGAATCTGCTAGTCTCTTAATTGAGTCTTCACACAACTGAGATTAAATTTTCTCAGCTTCAAATAATCCTTTCAAGGTTCTAACCAATCACTTCAGATCAGGAACTTGTAAACAAAATCCCTTATGTTGATGTAACCGATTTCATAACTTTTATGAACCATTCCCTTTCTCAAGGAGAAACTATTGCATACTTCCAACTTCTACCAGGATATGTGCAAACTGAAACCAAAAGTTTTTCAAGCTTTGGAAGTTTCCTCTAAGCAAAGGAAATCTCAATCCTTATTTTTCTAACTAAAAACAAGATATTCTGTGCACAAAACCATAAGATCTGGGAGAAGAAGCAAGCCATTCAGTCCAACGAGTCTGATCAACCATTCAATCAGATCATGGCTGATCTGATAATCCTCAACTCCACTTTTCTACCTTTTCCTTATTGATTAAAAATCTATCTGTCTCAGCCTTTAATGTACTTTGTGGCACAGCCTCAATAGCCCTCTGCAGTAAAGAATTCCAGACATTCACCACCGTCTGTAATAAAAACAACATCTCTGTGCAAACGTGTCATCCCTTATTCTGAGATTATGCCTTTTGGTTCTAAACTCTCCCTCAAGGGGGAACAATCTTTCTGCACCTATCCTGTCAAGTCCAACAAGAATTTTGGATTTAGGTTTGCTCGCTGAGCTTGAAGGTTCATTTCTAGATGTTTCATCACCCTACTAGGTAACTTCTTCAGTGGGTGAAGCACTGCTGGAAATTCCTGCTTTCTATTTATATGTATGGGTTTCTTTGGGTTGGTGATGTTATTTCCTGTGGTGATGTTATTTCCTGCGGTGATGTTACTTCCTGTGGTGAGGTTACTTTTGGTTCCTTTTCTCAGGAGATGGTAGTTGGGGTCTAACTCAATGTGTTTGTTAATAGAGTTCCAGTTGGAATGCCATGCTTCTAGGAATTCTCGCGTGACTTCACCACAGGAAATAACATCACCACAGGAAATGACATTACCAACCCAAAGAAACCCAAACATATAAATAGAAAGCAGGAATTTTCAACAGTGCTTCGCCTAAGGCCCACTGAAGATGTTACCTAGTAGGGTGACGAAATGTCTGGAAATGAACCTTCAAGTTCAGTGAGCAAACCTACATCCAAAACCTCAACCTGAGCTACAAACCGTCTCAAAACTCCATCAAGAATCTTGTATGTTTTAATAAGGAAGCCTCATAATCTTCTAAATTCCAATGAGTAGCAGCCAAACCTATTCAATCACCCTTCATAAGACAGTCTCTCTATGCCTGCTAGCAGCACTGTGAACCTCCGGTGGACTGCCATTATATATCATTCCCCAGTTAAGTGGGCCAAAGCATTTCACAGTATTCTAGCTGAGACCTGACTAATACCTTGTACAGTTTTAACAAAACCTCCCTACATTTATCTTTTATTCCCAGTGAAATGAAAGCCAACATTCCATTTGGCTTCCCTATCACCCACTGAACCTGAATTCTAGCTTTTTATGACTCATGGACAAGGACTCTCAAATCTCTCTGTCCTGTAGCTATCTGTAGTCTTTCTCCATTTGAATAATATCCAGCTCCTCTATTCTTCCTGCCAAATACATAACCTTGCATTTCCCCATATCATATTCCGTCTGCCCACTCACTTATCCTGTCTATATCTTTCTGCAGATTCTTTGTGTCATCCACACCATGTGCTTTCCCAGCTTTTTTGCCAACAAACTTGGTTTGTTTTTCAATATTTACGATATTTGCTACAACACTCTTCCAATACAAACAAGCTTTCATGACCACTCCAGGAAGTCTCTTTCTCATTGTGGTTTCAAAATAAAAACCATGGCTCCAGAAATATAATAAGTTAATCATTAAACTCCTTCATACAGACAGACCAAATCTCACATGACAGTAGTTTAAGATCCAAATACTAACATCAATATGGTTAAAATATATATAAATAACACACCTTACATCATGTTGCCAATTAATTTGGACATAGTTGATGTCTCTCATACTTGAAAGGGGACATAAAGACTACCACAACAGCTTGCATTTGTATTGTGTCTTTAATGCAGCACAGCATCTCAAGGTGGCACTTCATTGGAAGCTTTACAAATAAATTTGCTGCAAATCAGGAGATTGGTCAAACAAAGTAATTTTCACAAGCATCTTAAAGTAGGAGAGTGAGGCAGACAGGTGGTGATGTTTAAGGAGGGAATTTCAGAGCTGAATATTGAGGTAAGTGAAGGCAGAAGAATGGATAGTATTGCATTAATAGTCACGGATATGCAAACAACATGAATTGGAAGAGTGCAAAAATCTTCAAGTGTTTTATGACTGGAAGAAGATATGGATGGTAAGGCAAGGCTAGGTAGGGATGCAAACTTCTCAATCAAATTGCTGTCTGACCAAGAGACAACAAAGATGAGCAAATGTAGATTTGACACCTAAGTTACTTGCTGATTCGGTTCTGAACATAGTGTTCTGAGATACGAAATGACATGAGAATTAATTTTAATTCTGACATTTAATAGTCATTTGCAATTTCAAAGTACACAATCCATTTGCAATACTGGTCATGATTTGGAGATGCCGGTGTTGGACTGGGGTGTACAAAGTTAAAAATCACACAACACCAGGTTATAGTCCAACAGGTTTAATTGGAAGCACACTAGCTTTCGGAGCGACGCTCCTTCATCAGGTGATTGCAAATGATAGCATCGCTCCGAAAGCTAGTGTGCTTCCAATTAAACCTGTTGGACTATAACCTGGTATTGTGTGATTTTTAACCATTTGCAATACAGTTGCATTGTGGTTTACTGGCATATGGATCTTCAGTTTGTACATTTGGAACTCCTCATATTTTAATAGCATTTTAATAGCATTCTATTTGGGCAATCTTAGGGTCTATGTTTACTGAAATTTAAGTTGATAGCATCTAATTATTGCCTTCTTCTCCTTTTAATAAAAATCATTAGCAGAATTGGAATAATTACAAGAGGCCAGAATATTAACTTTAACTGCATGAGCTCTACTGAATTGGAAGATCTGGAAGCTAATTAAGATAATCACCACTATTACTGGTTAATTAAATGAAGACATATTTTAATTTAGCCAGTCCAGCTGGATGCTTTGAACTCTTTGCTAATTTATACAAATATTTGCATTGATTTATTTCTGCAGGCTCTCCCTTTATTAGAAATATGCAAATAGTTTGATGTTCTTTCAATTTTCTGGTTGTTAACATATGTGTTATGGATATTTAAGAGAAAATTATTTTGTTGAATGCTTTGAGCTAAACTATAGTTTGTGTGCTTTGTAAAAGAAGAGTTACGTAAACATTGCCTCCTGGAAATGCTACAATTAGAAAAAAATTGCTAATGTGGGTCGTGATCAAGACATGTGGTGCCGGAAGTTTATTAATCAAGATAAAGTTTGGTGATTGCAAAATGCTTATGTAAATAATAATTTTATAACAAGGGACAACCTTGAATGAAATCATATTCAATACAGTTTTATTATTTCCTATATTTTAGTTTAAACTATAAATATATTTTATTGAGAAGAATGTGATGCTGTGATTTTGGCACTTTTACTTTTAAGGGGTTAATCTAATTAATTGTTATTCTGACAGTGTTAAACTATGTGCTGAATACACCTCAAGCTAGATTTGTGATCTATGGTTCCGGAGCAAATTGACTTGTGCGCAATGAACTATATTTGACAGAATCCCTACAGTGTAGAAACAGTCCATTCAGCCCAACAAGTCCACATCAACCCTCTGAAGAGCATCCCAGTTAGACCCATTCCCATCCCCCTACTCTATCCCAGTGACCCTGCATTTCCCATGGCTGAAGCACCTAACCTACACATCCCTGAACACTACGTGTAATTTAGCATGGCCAATCCACCTAATCTGCACATTTGAACTGTGGGAGGAAACCAGAGCGCCTGGCAGAAACTCACAGGGAGAAAGTGCAAACTCCACATAGACAGTTGCCCAAGGCTAGAATCAAACCTGGATTCCTGATGCTGTGAGGTAGCAGTGCTAACCACTGAGCCACCATACTGCAATGTAAGAGAAAAATTAAGTGTACATGATGTGTTATTCAATGTTGCTCTTCATTGTAAAGGGACAAAGATCTTTTGTTAATATTGTGACAAACTATTAAAAGAATCACAGAGAAAATTTTGCTCACTGCTCATTAAAGTCTGAAGCTCCAAATTACGCTGAAACAAAAAGGCCTGGGTGCAGAGAAATGCATAAAAAAGAACAATAGTAACTTTCACTTCCATTGTCCTTTTAATACAGTAAAATGTCCCAAAACATTTAACAGCAAGCCCTGTAATTGGACACCCAGCCACGCAAAAAGACGTTAGTGCTGGTGACTGACCTTTGGTCAACAAAGTAGATTTAAGGATCGTGATGGATGGAATCTTCTGGGTCTGAGTGGATAAAGAGCGGAGCTGGAAAAAACACAGTATGCTTCAAGCAGCATCAGAGGAGGAGGGGAGTTGACATTTCAGGTCAGAACCTTTCATCAGGACTGGGGCTACCCAGAGCACTTGGAAATGGGAAGGGGAATTTAATTTGGCAGAAGGTCAAAAGTCAGTTGTCCGATGGCAGGCAAAAGTTTTGGAATTAAGTTTTCAAAATCTTGAGCCTTATTGGTCATAATGGTCAGGAATCTGTTTTGCATTCACTAACATGCTTGTTAATAGCCCAGCCTGATAAAATGATGTTCATGGCTATAATCTTATCGGGCAAAAGTGTGTGTTCACAGAAACAACTGTATATTTGAGGAGTCTAGCTGGCTAAGTAGTCTTCTTCCTGGAATCACTGGTGAGTACACATCACTGAAGTGGCCTTCATTACCAAGTTATCTCTTTGCTGTGATTTGCATTAATTGTAGCAGTCCATGACCACATATAGCAAAGCTCAACAGTATTTCCTTGTAGGCTGTTAAGAGGTAAATAATATTCATGCCACAAAAGTGCCAAGCAATGACCATCTAGAAGAGATAATGGGTCTCCTTGAAATGTAAGAGCATTGCCACTGCTGAATCCTCTATCAGCATCCCTGGGGCTTATCATTGATCGGGCACTGAATTGGACCAGGCACATACATACTATGACCACAAGAGCACGTCAATGGCTGAGAATTTCTCACCTCCTGATGCCTCAGAGCTTATCCACCATCTTCAAGGAGAATCAAGATTTGATAGAATACTCTCTGTTTGCATGGATGAGCAGATCCAACAATAGGGAAAAGGCACAGTGAGATCCAGGACAAAATAGTCCCCTTGACTGAATTCCCATACACCACCTTCAATATTCACTCTCTACACAACTGCACACCAGATACTAGATGCACTGCAGCAAACCTCTAGCACTTCTTCAGCCCCACCTTCCAAACCTTTGGAAACCACCATGGAGGAGTGCGTGAAAACTACCACTTTCAAGCTTTAGATTAGATTAGATTACTTACAGTGTGGAAACAGGCCGTTCAGCCCAACAAATCCACACCGACCCGCCGAAGCGCACTCACCCAGACTCATTCCCCTATACGTAACACTACAGGCAATTTAGCATGGCCAATTCACCTAACCTGCACATTTTTGGACTGTGGGAGGAAACCGGAGCACACCCACGCAGACACGGGGAGAATGTGCAAACTCCACACAGTCAGTCGCCTGAGGTGGGAATTGAACCCGGGTCTCTGGGGCTGTGAGGCAGCAGTGCTAACCACTGTGCCACCGTGCCGCCCACTGTGCCACCGTGCCGCCCACTTTTTTCTAAGTCATATATATTCCTTACTTGGAACTATAATTACTATCCCTCACAGTTACTGGATCAAAATACTACAATCAACATCCATACCCTCCCAACCCCACCACCCCACTCCTTCCACACCCACCCCTACTAACAGCACCGTGAGTGTACCTGCATCAAATAGTCTGCAAGTTTCAAAAAATGTTGCTCAACTTTACCTCCTCAATGCCAATTAGGGCTGGGCAATATATGTTTGGCTTGGCAGCAATTTTCACAACCTATGAACAAATAGTGTTCATAGGAACACGACTAAGGGCATTCAAAATGCATTTTAAAAGGGCATTCCATTGTCAATCCTATTCCTGTTTGTCCAGAGGAACATATAGACTCGATTGAGTAAGGACAATGATTAGCCTTCCCCACAGGACATGAGACAAACGAATGAGTTTTTCATGACAATCTGATAGTTACACAATCACTATTATTGTGACTAGTTTCTTATATTGATTTATTTAATGAGTTACGATTAGGATTAAAGTTAGAAAGTTTAGAATTGAAATTTCCCAGCTGTTGTTTTTGAGGAAAGGTCTTCAACCTGAAATATTAACTCTGCTTCTCTCCATAGATACTGTCTGATCTGTTGAGTTTTCCAGCTGTTTGTCCATATTACGTCTCTGTCAGCATAACTATGATGTTACCATGCTCCTTTTCAGCAGGCGAAAGGCGTATAATAAATTCAGCATTGTGAAGAATACATTTAGGAACATATCAATGAAGGGATCAACACTGGATTGGAGTAGAGAGGAAGGAAATGGACAAATGGCTATAGCAATGAAATCAGAGCTGGAACTGTGAGCGTGAGAATAGATGTAAGGAGCTATCTTTGGGTACATTCTTTTTTGCTTTCATCATACACTCGTGTAATGGAATTTATATTCCTGCATTATTTTCATTTGAACTTGCTCCAATTTTCAAATGTTTCTCTGCAAGCACAAATATGTTTATCTAATATAACCTAGAGATTAATGTTATTATGAATGCAGCAAATAAAATAAAATGTAATATTTCTTTAACTTGTACTTTAAATGGCTTACTAACAAACTAGATAAACTTACATGAAATGAATGTGTGCTGTGTATATTCACTAATAATTGCCATCAGTAATTTCTAAGCACATGGCTTCCTTCATCTTCATATATGGCTATATCTTCATATGTGTTACCACTTTCAATTCATTTGGCTTGTAGTCATATTTATTTGTGTTACTTCTGACAGAAGTCTTACCCTTTCTATGTGAAGTCAGCATTTCCCTAGACATATTTAGTGCAATCCCCATAATCATACATGAAACAACCCATGACATTTTTTGAAGAGGTTTTCCTGATGTCATGGTCAAAATTACTCTTTCAATCACCATGACTGAAAACAAATCAAATGATTATTCATTCAAATCTGCTTTTGGGACATTACCATACAGAAATTCTACTGCATTTCTGTGTACAACATCAATGTCTAAATCATCTCCAAATCATAAACTTCATAGATTTTGAATCACTTTTGGATATCCTATAAACACTTTCTTTTGAGTTGCATTAATTGAGTTATTGCTTGTTAGGTAATTAAGAAATATTAGGGAATTATTTCAGATGCAGCAGAATTGCCTAAATTTTCCTTTAGCGTTTATTTACTAAAATTATATTAAACCAAAAAGCACATTTCAAAGTCATATGCTTCTGCTATTCAGTCAGTCGGTCAAAAATGGAATAAGATAAACTTTTGCATTTTTAAAGTGCACCTGCATTTTAAGTTAATGTCAAGGAGTTTGCTAAGCAGAAGGGATATACAACGATTTATTATGGATAAATATTTAACCATCAGTTGTGCTGGTGCAAGCAAACAAAAGCAAACTCAGCAACAGCATATCAACAACGGGATTACAAATCGAGAAGTGTATACAATTGATTGACAAAGTATAAGGTACACAGAAATGCACTGCAAAAAGCCTGTTTTTAACCATCTGTCCAGCACTCAGGCGACTGACTGTATGGAGTTTGCACGGTCTCCCCATGTCTGCGTGGGTTTCCTTCGTGTGCTCCGGTTTCCTCCCACAGTCCAAAGATGTGCAGGTCAGGTGAATTGGCCATGCTAAATTGCCCGTAGTGTTAGGTAAGGGGTAAATATAGGGGTATGGGTGGGTTGCGCTTCGGCGGGTCGGTGTGGACCTTTTGGGCCGAAGGGCCTGTTTCCACACTGTAAGTAATCTAATCTAATCTAATCTAATCACTCCAGAATTCAAATATGGAATACACATCTTTCATTGTATTGGCCAGTGATCTGGTGGCACTACGAATGCCAAATCATATTATCCCCGAAACACAATCCTAGGGGATGGCCACTATAATTGCTGTAGGTATACCAACCGGACAGTTTAACAAAAAAGCTTGTACACTTTTGGAAAAAGAGACTTTCAGCAGGACAAACCGAAGGTTTCAATATTCTGAAAGATGCTTCGCAAAGCAGACCCAGCCAAAGTATTCGCGATGATAGAGGTTGCAAGTATGTGGAGATTAGAAATGAGGATGTTACCAGTAATAGAGAAGTCAAGCAGATTCATTTTACACAAACAGAAACAAACTTGTGGTGTAAGTTACAATGGAAAGCCCTTAAGGTAAATTTTATGAAGGAGCTAAATAAACTATTTCTGGACAGAGCATACTGAGGGGTACTATGAAGGGACAAGAAGCTGTTGTTGAGTTTAATAATTGCTTCTGGTTCTTACATAGAGTGTACAATGAGGTGTTGAAAATGTTGAAACAATGGTGCAATTGCATTGAATAGTTATCACATAAACACAAATATTGTACCTTTTCCATGTGCTAAGTTCCCTGAAGATCCCGTCTTCAAATGAGGTCTTGGGCAAACACCTTGAATCTTTCCACCTATTACAAATGCAACTTATAATTATTACAATCATAACAGAAACACAGTTAGAAGTCAAGTATTTCCCACAGAATAAACTATCACTGACATTTCTACATGGCAAGTTAGGAAGTATTACTGATGTACGCCCTTCCTTGTGTAAATACTATATTTTATCTGAGCTATTGCTTGAAGATGTGAAATTACTGTCTGAACAGTCTGGAAAGTGCAGACAGTCAACCAGTAATTAGCTTGTAAATCAACTTGGTGCAAAATGCTGTAGGTATAATTTTGTTGTTAAGCATATCTTTTGGAATATGTAAAATGTTACACCCATTGGGGTAGAGGTTCATTTTGGGGACAATCGATGATCTAGGTACAACTTGCAAATTTCAATTCCTCAATTTTAATTGCCCCACTACCAACAGTCATGTGTTTGATTGGCAAAGATCCACAATTTCTTCCCTATAACTTTCCACCTGTAAACGTCTCATGAAGTGCTCCTAAACGTTTTCTTCTGGTCAAGGTTTTGATTATTTATTCTTGCTGATGGTTTGGCGCTGAAAATATTTCTTACCGATGTCACTTTCATTAAATTCCTTGGAGCAATTCTTGTTGGTCAATTGTTTCTGTGGCTCAAGCTTTTTTTATTTTTAATTTATTCACGGGATGTGGACGTCACTGGCTGGGCCAGCATTTATTACCCATCCCTAATTGTCCAGAGGGCTGTTAAGAGTCAACTACATTGCTGTGAGTCTGGAGTCACATGTAGGTCGGACCAGGTAAGGATGGCAATTTCCTTCCTTTAAGGTCATTAGTGAATCAGATGGGTTTTTCCCGCCAATTGACAATGGTTTTGTCATCATCATTAGACTCTTAAGTACAGATTTTTATTGAATTCAAATCCTACTATTTGCTGTTGCAGGTTTTCAACCCAGGTCCCAGGAATTACTAGGGCCATTGGAATAGAATTCTAGCAATAACAGCACTAGGCCATCACTTCCCCGCAACTCCCCAGCACCTTTACTCCCTTATTTATCTGACCACAAATGTACAACTTTCTCTGAATTCGCACAATCGGACTTAAAAAGTAACCTTTGATCTACTGGTGAGAACCTGGAGCCAAAAGCCAATCACCTGCAATGGCTAGACACTTAGTGTGTGTTTTAGAATAATGTCAACAGTGTGGGTTTGATTCCCATTCTGGTTGAAGTTGACTTCAGGACTTGCCTCTTCATATTGTCCCCAAGAGTGGAAGGAAATGGGACACCACCATTCACAAAGACTGCCAAAGAAAAGCAACCCGAGGTAAAGCATCAACAGACAATAAGCCAAGGACCTGCCTCCAGACCTAACACCCGTGAATGAACATGGTATTGTTGTTCTAATGGAGCTGGAAGTGCGTTTTTCATGAACAAAATAAGCATTTTTAATTAGAGATTATAATCGACCATGAATAACCAGAATTTAAACGACTGAAAATTACTTTCTAAAAATACTCCGGATATATGCACAGTGGTTAGCTTCAATGTAAAGTTGTAAAAGTTTGTCTCGCATCTTTGAGAAAAAGTTTAATTTAAAGAGCCTTTTGGAAGACCTGCAGTAGAGCTGCATTTATGGAAATGGTGGTTAACTCAACCAATGGAGCAGGTGGTTTTGGGGAAGGATCAGATTCCAACAGGATCATTCTTAAGCTGCCTCAAATGTTCATCGTCTCCTGATTTGCACGGAAAATATCTTATGCTTGAAATTCCTTGACTTTTTGTGCTGGTTTGGGTCAATTATTACCAAATTTAAATACCACTGAACATTAACAATTAGAAACTAAATGCTACCTTAAATGCACTCAGATCCTACAGCAGGACCTCCAAATAAGGAAAGGCTCAGGGAGCAGCATTCTCAGGAATTCCTCTCCATTTATGTGATTACTGCAGTCTCAAAAAATCCAGTTCCCAGTCGGCCTTTGTAATCCACGTTAGAAATCCTTCCTGTGAGAGAATAGATGTCTTGCCCTGTCCACTTGTCCTGATTGGTCAGGCCACCAAAAGGGAAGATACTAATTATGAGTTGTGGTGAAAAAGCCTCAGTAAAGCTCATCCCTTCGCCATTTATGTGCCAACCCACAAGCAGTCTCACAATTTCGACAGGGATGAAGATTGAAAAATTCTGTCCATTCATGGTAGGGCCCTGGGTAGTGTTGAAAGTGTGTTGCTGGAAAAGCGCAGCAGGTCAGGCAGCATCCAAGGAACAGGAAATTCGATGTTTCGGAAGGGCTTATGCCCGAAACGTCGAATTTCCTGTTCCTTGGATGCTGCCTGACCTGCTGCGCTTTTCCAGCAACACACTTTCAGCTCTGATGTCCAGCATCTGCAGACCTCACTTTCTCCCCTGGGTAGTGTTGTACAGCAGAGAGACCGAAGGGTTCAGGTCCATTCTTTGAAGTTTATATTACATGTAAATAGGGTGGTTAAGAAGGCATTTAGCACGCTTGCCTATATTGTTCAGAACTTTGAATATAGGAGTTGGGATGCCACATTGAGGTTACACAGGATATTGGTGAAGCCTCTTCTGGAGTACTGTATCCAGGTCTGTTCGCCCTGTTAAAGGAATGATATTATTAAGCTAGAGAGGGTTCAGATAAGATTTATCAGGATGTTGCCAGAAATAAGGGGTTTGAGATGTAGAATAGGCTGGAAAGACTGGGACTTGTTTCACTGGTGCATTGGGCGGCACAGTGGTTAGCACTGCTGCCTCACAGTGCCAGGGACCTAGGTTTGATTCCCATCTCGGGTGACTGACTGTGTGGAGTTTGCACATTCTCCCTGTGTCTGTGTGGGTTTCCTCCGGGTGCTCTGTTTCCTCGCACATTCCAAAAGATGTGCAGGCCAGGTGGATTGGCTATGTTAAATTGCTCATAGTGTTAGGTGCATTAGTCAGGGGGAAATGAGTCTGGGTGGGTCACTCTTTGGAGGGTCAGGGTGGATTTGTTGGGGCTGAAGGGCCTGTTTCCACACTGTAGGGAATCTAATCATAGGAGGTTGATAGGTGACCTAATAGAGGTTTATAAAACCATGATGGACATGGATAAGGTGAATGACAAGGGTCTTTTCCCTAACACAAAGGTGATCAAAAGTAGGGTGCACATTTTTAAGGTGCGAGGATGAAGATTTAAAAAGGACATGGGGGAAACCTTTTCACACAGGGAGTGGTTTGTGTGTGGAATGAACAGCCAGAGAAAGTGGTGGATGCAGGTAAAGTTACAATGTTTAAAAGACATTTGAATATGTTCATGAATAGGAAAGGTTTGAAAGGATACGGGCCAAGCGCAGGCAGGTGGGACAAGTGGAAGATAATAAGGATTGCAGATGCTGGAAGTCAGTCGATAAAATGTGGAGCTGGGAAGGCTCAGCAGGTCAGAAAGCATCGGAGGAGCAGGTAAGTCGACGTTTCAGGTCCTGATTAAGGTTCCCAATCCGAAATGTTGACTTTCTTGCTCCTTTGATGCTGTATGACCTGCTGTCCCTTTCCAGCCCCACATCTGGTTAGCATAGATTGGTTGGGCCAAAGGGTCTGTTTCCATGGTTTATGACTCTATGGCTCGCTATGACTCTCTAACAACTATCCGTGCTTCTTGTAGATTGACTGATTTTCCACTGAGCATTTGGACATGTGCAAAAGGCCTAAGTCTTGGCATTTCAGCTTGTAATTCATGTTTTCTCAGGCACTTTCTGTGAAGAGCTAAACAGCACACAGTATGTGGAAGATCAATTAGAGTCATAGAGTAATAGAGATGTACAGCATGGAAACAGACCCTTCAATCCAACCTGTCCGTGCCGACCAGATATCCCAACCCAATCTAGTCCCACCCGCCAGCATCCGGCCCAGATCCCTCCAAACCCTTCCTATTCATATACACATCCTTTTAAATGTTGCAATTGTACCAGCCTCCACCAATTCCTCTGGCAGCTCATTCCATACACGTACCACCCTCTTCGTGAAAACATTGCCCCTTAGGGCCCTTTTATATCTTTCCCCTCTCATCATAAACCTATGCCCTCTAGTTCTGGACTCTCCCACCTCAGGGAAAAGACTTTGTCTATTTATCCTATCCATGGCCCGCATAATTTTGTAAACCTCTATAAGGTCACCCCTCAGCCTCTGCGCTCCAGGGAAAACAGCCCCAGCCTGTTCAGCCTCTCCCTATAGCTCAAATCCTCCAACCCTGGCAACATTTTTGTAAATCTTTTCTGAACCCTTTCAAGTTTCCCAACATCTTTCCGATAGGAAGGAGACCAGAATTGCACACGATATCCAAAAGTGGCCTAATCAATGTCCTGTACAGCTGCAATATGACGCTCCAACTCCTGTACTCAATACTCTGACCAATGAAAGAAAGCATGCCAAACGCCTTCTTCACTATCCTATCTACCTGCGAATCCACTTCCAAGGAGCTATGAACTGCACTCCAAGGTCTCTTTGTTCAGCAACACTCTTTAGGACTTTACCATTAAGTGTATAAGTCCTGCTAAGATTTGATTTCCCAAAATGCAGCACCTCGCATTTATCTGAATTAAACTCCATCTGCCACTTCTCTGCCCATTGGCCCATCTGATCAAGATCCTGTTGTAATCTGAGGTAACCCTCTTCGCTGTCCACTACACCTCCAATTTTGGTGTCATCTGCAAACTTGACACCAATATTATTCGCAATGTGATCAGAAAGCCCCAAGAAAGGGTAGGCATTATCAATATGATTAATGAAAGGGAACCATGCTTGTTAAAGGGCAAAGCAGTGGTGTAGTGGTAATGTTACTGTGTTTATCTTCCAGAACCCTGGGCTGATTCTTTGGGAAAACAGACTCATACTCCCTCTATGGCAGATAATGCGATTAAAAATCAACAAAATTCTGAAATGAAAAGCTAGTGGTTACCATGTAACCATTATTGAGTGGGTAAAAACCCATTTGATTCACTTTGGGGAAGATACGATTAGACATGAGTTAGGAAGCATGGATTGGGAGCAATTGTTCCATGGTAAAGGCACTATAGACATGTGGAGACTGTTTAAGGAACAGTTGTTGCAAGTGATGAATAAATATGTCCGAGACAGGCAAGAAGTGGTAAGATAGAGGAACACTGGATGACGAGAGCGGAGGAGCTTCTCGTCAAAAGGAAAAAGGTAGCTTACATAAGGTGGAGAAAGCTAGGGTCAAGCTCAGCTCTAGAGGATTACAGGTTCTGGATTAGTGGTGCTGGAAGAGCACAGCAGTTCAGGCAGCATCCAACGAGCAGCAAAATCGACGTTTCGGGCAAAAGGTCAAAAATGGTCTGAGGAGAGCCAGGAGGGGGCACGAGAAAGGCTTGGCAGAACGGATTAGGGAGAACACAAAGGCATTTTACACTTATGTGAGGAATAAGAGAATGGTCAAAGAAAGAGTAGGGCCGAATAGGGATTGCATAGGGAATTTGTGTGTGGAGTCTGAGGAGGTAGGGGAAGCCCTAAATGAGTTTTTTGCTTCTGTCTTTACGAAAGAAACAAACTTTGTAGTGAATGAAACCTTTGAAGAGCAGGTAAGCATGCTGGAATGGATAGAGATAGAGGAAGCTGATGTGCTGAAAATTTTGTCAAACATTAAGATTGACAAGTCGCCAGGTCTGGACCAGATTTGTCCTCGGCTGCTTTGGGAAATGAGAAATGCAATTTCTTAGCCACTTGCGAAGATCTTTGCATCCTCGCTCTCCACTGGAGTCGTACCTGAGGATTGAAGAGAGGCAAATGTAATTCCTTTCTTCAAGAAAGGAAATAGGGAAATCCCCGGCAATTACAGACCAGTCAGTCTCACGTCTGTCGTCTGCAAGGAGTTAGAAAGGATTCTGAGGGATAGGATTTATGACCATCTGGAAGAGCATGGCTTGATTAAATGTAGTCAACACGGCTTTGTGGGGGGCAGGGTCATGCCTCACAAACCTTATCGAGTTCTTTGAGGATGTGACGAGAAAGGTTGATGAGGGTCGAGTTGTGGATGTGGTGTATATGGACCTCAGCAAGGCATTTAATAAGGTTCCCCATGGTAGGCTCATTCAGAAGGTCAGGAGGAATGGGATACAGGGGAACTTAGCTGTATGGATACAGAATTGGCTGGCCAACAGAAGACAGCGAGTGATAGTAGGAGGAAAATATTCTGCCTGAAAGTCTGTGGTGAGTGGTGTTCCACAGGGCTCTGTCCTTGGGCCTCTACTGTTTGTAATTTTTATTAATGACTTGGATGAGGAGATTGAAGGATGGGTCAGTATGTTTGCAGATGATACATAGGTTGGAGGTGTCGTTGACAGTATAGAGGGCTGTTGTAGGCTGCAGCGGGACACTGACAGGATGCAGAGATGGGCTGAGAGATGGCAGATGGCGTTCAACCTGGATAAATGCGAGGTGATGCATTTTGGAAGGTCAAATTTGAAAGCTGAGTACAGGATTAAGGATAGGATTCTTGGCAGTGTGGAGGAACAGAGGGATCTTGGTGTGCAGGTACATAGATCCCTTAAAATGGCCACCCAAATGGGCAGGGTTGTTAAGAAAGCATATGGTGTTTTGGCTTTCATTAACGGGGGATTGAGTTTAAGAGTCGTGAGATCTTGTTCCAGCTCTATAAAACTTTGGTTAGACCGCACTTGGAATACTGCGTCCAGTTCTGAGGAGGTTCAGAGGAGGTTTACCAGGATGCTGCCTGGACTGGAGGGCTTATCTTATGAAGAGAGGTTGACTGAGCTTGGACTTTTTTCATTGGAGAAAAGGAGGAGAAGAGGGAACCTAATTGAGGTATACAAGATAATGAGAGGCATAGATAGAGTTGATAGCCAGAGACTATTTCCCAGGGCAGAAATGACTAACACGAGGGGTCATAGTTTTAAGCTGGTTGGAGGAAAGTATAGAGGGGATGTCAGAGAAGGGTTCTTTACACAGAGAGTTGTGAGAGCATGGAATGCGTTGCCAGCAGCAGTTGTGGAAGCAAGGTCATTGGGTATATTTAAGAGACTACTGGACATGCATATGGTCACAGAAATTTGAGGGTGCATACATGAGGATCAGTGGTCGGCACAACATTGTGGGCTGAAGGGCCTGTTCTGTGCTGTACTGTTCTATGTTCTATGTTCTAAAATCTGTTATCCTTATGTGGTATGACCTGCATGTAACTTTAGATCCACAGCAATAGGGTGGACTCCTAGCAATTAGGGATGGGTAATGAATGCTGGCCTAACCAACCATTCCTACATCCAATGTATGAATGAATAAAAATAAATTTGTTTGAGTACTTGGAGGTTAAAAGAAGGTTGGATGTAGTGTAATTGTTACATAAAATTAGGACTCAGGGACTTAGGGTAATAATTATGACAGATTGATGATTGGTTACCAGACAGAAAATGGAAGTATGAATAAATTAAGCACTTTCAGGCTGGTAAGCTATAATTACATTGTGGGCCATATCAATGCTTGGGTCTTAACTATTTACAACCTACGCCAATGAATTAAATAAAGGTACTGAATGGAATGTAACCAAGTTTGCTGATGATACCATTATATAATTCCTAATAAAGGTTAGGTGAGTGCACTGATAGAATATAATGTGGAGAAGAGTAAATTCACAAACATAAGTGGGATAAACAGAAAAACAGAATATTTTATAAATTATAAATATCTGGGTATCTTTGCATACTGGCCACAGAATATTATTATGCAGGAATAACAATCAATTGGGAAAGCAAATTATATGTTGGTTTCTATGACAAAGGACTTGCAATATGTTTAAGGAAGTAGGAGTTCAATTATGTGGGGCCTAGGTGAGACCATATTGTGTCTTGCAGAGTTTAGTCTCCTTACCTAAGGAAGAATATATCTCTCCCAGAAAGTGTTATATTTGTAAATAGTTTCATTATTGGTAAAGAGCTAGGGTCTAATTATTATGGAAATAAAGACCCTGGGTTCATTCACTTTTACTCTGCAGTATTATATTGAGTAATATGGTCTGACTTTTTGCTCCATGTCAGCAGTGCAGAATCAAAACAATTCACAGTTCAGCATGACCATCCCAGGAGGAACTGTCTGGAAGGTCACATTTTCATTCCAGGGTAGTACTGGATAAAAATGTGAGTCTTGGCAGTTGACTCCAGAAACAGTGTGGAGGCTGCTGGGAGCATAGGCAAGCTGCCAGAGGGCCTGCATCTATGCTCCAATATTTTGTTACAGATGTGAGAAAAGGAATAGAACAAAAAAAAGGCCTTCATCCTTAAACCTTCATGCCACTTCATCCCCACCGTACACTCCCATTGTGCCAACCCATGTCATATTATGTTATCCCCACCCATGCATGGACCCCTCTGCCCTCCATGCCAACCTACACATTTGCAGAACCCTCTCCAGGGCCCCTCATAACCCTGTACTTACACCATCGCCTTTAGTTTTCCATGCCAACTTAATGCCAACTCAGAAAACCACTGGCCACATCAAATTATCCAGTACCAATCGGGGCAGAACTTAGGATAAATGCTGAAATTTAATAAAATTTTAAAGTCCATATTGATGAATTCACTATTTTAAAATAGAAATCCTTTGGTTTACTGTTAACTACATTGAGCTGCCTTTACTCCCTCACAAGTTCAACCTATGTTATTCTTAGTCCAACTTAAAAGAGTTCATAACCATCTTAAAATGTTTATCAAACTGTGAATTGAAAACCACACCATTGTGAGAATGAAAGGTTACTCAATCAGTCAGAAGGGAAAAAGTGAGGACTACAGATGCTGGAGATCAGAGCTGAAAAATGTGTTGCTGGAAAAGTGCAGCAGGTCAGGCAGCATCCAAGGAGCAGGAGAATCGACATTCGGCTTATGCTGCGCTTTTCCAACAACACATTTTTCTACTCAATCAGTCATACAGCATTAATCCTGTCCCAATAGAGCTCAGTCTTATGTCAACAGACAGAGTTAAATTGCAAGTAAAACTGACCTTTTACTTCTAGACTGTAGAGAATTCTTCTAAAATATGTAGAGAGCACAAAATCCAAATGTAGAAGCATTGACAGATTGATTGATTGCACTTTTAAAAGCCCCATTGATAGCTCCAAAGAGTTTACGCAATTTTTTTGCATTCACTCATGTCTGCTTTCATCGTTCCCAAAGGCACCTGACCGGATCAAAAAATATTCTGGGACCCTATTCAAATATGTACTTTACCTCTCCAAATGAGTATCATATCATTCTAAAAAACTCAAGTAACATTAGACTTTGTCCTACACAGGTCCAAGTGTACAGGTCATGTTTCAGACAGCCCCCTGACGAAAATCAGAGCAGATTGAAACAGTCATACTTTAACATGTGCTGGGGCCTCCATAGATTACTGATGTACAGATGATAAGCCACACTGAGTTCCCCCCTGACCTGTGTTTGGTGCAAGTCTTCTGGTTCATTTTTGTTAAGAAAAAAGAGCCTATCTTTGTGACATTTCAGGCCAATGTATTGGTTTAGTAGTAACATGGAAAATAGCAACATGCATTGGTAGACAGGTTATTCTTTTGCAAGTTCCATTTGGTCGCACTGTGGATAACCCTTTCCATCACATGACTGATGATGGACAGTAGGTAGTAGTAATTGGTTGGATTTGTGCTGCTTTTTGTGCACAGGTCATTTGTGCTTATACCTTAACTACATTGTCAGCTGTTGTAGCAGAGCTGACACAGCTTGATTGGGGATGGAGCTAGTTCTGGAGCATGTTTTCACTATTATTGCCAGAATGTGATCAGGGTTCATAGCCTTTGCAGTAACCAATGCCTTGAGCCATTTCTTCATATCACATGGAATTAATCGAATTGATATAACCTACATACTAAAAACATGGCTGCATGATTTTTTTTGCCAAACTGCATTATGCTAATTTACTTTCTTGGCCCCATGTCATTTTGATCAATAACTGTGTAAACTTGGGGTAAATTTCTATATGAGACTTTTGGTACCAAAGGGATCTTTTAAAATTAATTAGTAACTTTGAAAGTCATTTCTGAAAATAAATGATTCAGATCTTGCATTTGAGAAGCCTATGTAGTTCTTATCCCTGTAAGGAACACATCTGATTTGGATCATGTATTCCTCTCCACTTGAAAAAAAGTTACACTCCACCCCATGTGGCAATACATAATGGGATATTGGCAAATACTTATCCCACTGGTTGTTTTGAGATGTTGCAGCAGAGGGGAGCGTTTCTGCCATAAAACATCTATTTCTGTTTTGTAGTTTAACATTCAGACTTTAATTTTGTCTGAAGCTGGTTTATCTAAGGATAGACCAGACACTGACTAACTCTAATATGCATATTACAGAGATAGTAATATCAGTAGAACAATCAAACGCATGCTACATTCTTTTTGAAAAGTGAAACACTTAAGTTGATGGTAGTATAGAATGAAATTTAAACCACTCCAACTGCTGAAAATTGTGTGGGTGGATGGTTAAAATGGTTCACAGGACATATCTGCATTGATCATATTGTGTCTTACCTTCCAGGCTAAATTCAGTAGAAAAGGAAGCAGAGGCATCAGGGATCAGAGATAACCTTTCCTTCTGAGCATCATCAAGAAGCTGAGGAGCAGGACAAGGAACCTTTGTCTCTTTGGCAATGCATTGTACCTCCTTCAGTGTTAATGGCCTTCCTGGACCCTCTTCCCTTACCCGAGTGGCACGGGTTTTCTTTTTTTTTTGGATATGGTACCTCTGCCATCCAAGATCCTGCAGTGCCCTACACCTCCCCAACATGCCAGCCAGCTCTCACCTCCCATTGAGTTTGGGTGGAAGGTTTGCTGCCCAACTTGACTCTCATCTGCCTGTAAGCCATCCATTCCAGGTTTGAGGTCTCATTTTAGATTTCAAACTCTGCACTGGAATTACATGTCGGGTGAGCATTTGAAAGACCGTGACTTGATTTGTGTAATAGCTTATCCTTCCTGTTTTTAAAGAAACGTCTTCACTTTGACACTCTGCTGCAAACCATGATATGAAAGGAGAACTCGCTTCAGGAAATTAAAAGTAAGCAATGTTTTGTAAAGAATTATGAAAGGCAATACAGAGTCAATTATTGCATTCAATTAACAATTTATTTCTCGTAAGAATCACAAATGTCTTTTGAGGACCTTCAGCTAACAGATGCAAGAGATAAAAATTGTTGAAATGTGTTTCAGGGTGGTGTGGAAACTTTGTATCAAGGTTCTATTGTATTTCAATGCGTTGTAATTATAAGGAATGTAGCTGAGGGGAATCTTGGAAACCAGGTAAGCACCTAGGGCCAATAACTTCTCCCTGATTTTTAAATGAATATATTGCATAAGAACTCGGATTGTTAATAAACAGCTTTTATTTTATTGTTTACAGCATTGTTAATGGTCATTTCTGAGAAATATATGCAGGACAATGAGGGGTCAAGGGAGTAGAAAGAAGTTAATATTAAACTCCACATTGAACCCGGTATTAGCTTAAACAATGGGAATATTTAAAACCATCAGACCTTGTACCTTGCACTGCAGAAGCAATAGTCAACAACGCCATTATTTCTGTAATATCATAAAGGTATGAAACATTGAAGACAACAGCTTCAGCGTTTCACATGCTTAATGAAAGGAAATTCCTGCTCATCCAATACTGGACAACGGACAAGTAGCATGGGAGAGATCAGGATGGTTGGTTGGGAAATGGGGAGCAACATAATATGTTCTTGGTGGATGTCAGCAAGGGGCAGTATGAGAATGAGGAATGAGGGTGTATCAGGTTTGGATATATGGGAGACTGCAGCGATATTGGAGTGGGAAGAGGAAAGACAAGACCATTGCATATAAATCTCTGTCTTTGGCAGGGATATACAGGAATGAGGCACAGTCTTTTTTTATGGACTGTCCTACCCAGCTGGACAAGGGAGGAGAGGAATTGACAAAGGGGGTCTCTTCACATTGATGCAAAATCGGTTCTGAAAAATAATCAGACTAGATTCAAAATGTTAACAACATAACAACTATGTTCTTAATTCAATTCAGCCTTTCAAGCCTGCCGCACTATTCAATACGATAATGGCTGATCTCATCTCGGCCTCAATTCTATCTTCCTGCCTGCTTCCCATAACACTTCAACCCATTAATAATTAAAAATCTGTCTCCCCTTAAATATATTCAATTCCTGGCATTCTGGGGCAGTGAATTCTGCAGAGTCATGAACTGTTGACGGGAGCAATTCTCTTCATCTGTTTTAAATCTGTTACCCCTTATCCTAAAGCTATGGCTATCTTTACAGATGCTGCCAGACCTGCTGAGATTCTCCAGTATTCTCTGTGTTTGTTTCAGATTTCCAGTAACTGCAGTATTTTGCATTGATTACCACAAAATCTGCTTAAGTTGGATTCAAGTCTTATGTATTCAGTTAGTCTGAGAAAAATTCTCCAAATTCTATCAGACTTCCAAAATGTTGGTCTTTGTGTATACATGTAAAATTAAACATATGGCCTCTTCATTTACCCCAATCTTATAACCGCATTTTTGAAGAGTTCCTTTCTTCAGTATTTCCAGCAAATTTGTGAATGCATTGTAAATAAAGAACCTATCTAAACTTTTTACAAGAAATACTGACCTGATGCCAGGAGCTGATTTTCCTGGCACTGTGTTCAGGTGTAAAGGACTATGAGATCACAGTGTAAAGAGGAAAATCACAATGCATAGGACAAAGCCCTTCAGATTTTCCAGCCAATCAGTTAAATTGACAGGAAGTTGGATGGGAATCCCTCCAGGTGATTCTTCACATCCAAGAGAATTAGGAGAAAAGTCTGCCCTGCAATTTGAATGCATTTATGTATGCTATTATTAAACAGAACAACTAGGGCAGGTCGGATACAAAAAAATGAAGCTGCAGAAAAAACATAAAAATCATATTAATACAAAAATACTTCCCGTCATGACCACAGTACTTAAGAGCAACAATACGTTGTTCCACTGTTCCTAATTTGAAGTAGTTTTTTTTCCATGGAGAGGGGTTTGCCCCTCATTGTCAAGTAGTCAGTGCCTGATCAATGGTCCTAGCTGAGAATGAGAGGGGGCGGTGGTGTCCGTCTGAGTAAGATCCATCTTCATCCACTCTCCCAAAAAACCCCACCGTAGAATCCCCAAACTGGCTTTGGGTTCCTCACTGGTCCTGGGTCTCTGGTAGGTGCATTACTGCAATGGAGAGCTGTTGGACACCAGGGGTCCTTGATCCAATGGAAGGACCATCACAGGTCACCTAAGTGCCTGATTGACACTTAAAATGGCTGGGAAGAAGTGAGAACTGCAGATGCTGGAGATCAGAGTCCAAATGTGTGGGACTGGAAAAGCACAGCAGGTCAGGCAGCATCTGAGGGGCAGGAGAGTCGACATGTTGGGCATAAGCCCTTCATCTGGCATTCAAATGAAGCAGCAAATGTCCCTTGCTTGGGGATTAATCTCAGATCTGACATACTTTTGTGGTCAAGAGTATGGTGTTGGAAAAGCACAGAGGTCAGGCAGCATCCGAGGAGCAGGAGAATCGATGTTTCAGGCAAAAGCTCTTCATCAGGAATGAAGGGTGTTTGCCCAAAACATCGATCCCCCTGCTCCTCGGATGCTGCCTGTCCTGCTGTGCTTTTCCAGCACCACACTCTCGATTCGAATCTCCAACACCTGCAGTCCTCACTTTTGCCTACTTTGTTTTGTGGTCAATCTATCTTAATGAAGATTAAAATAATCATCTGGAAAATTTACAAAATAGAAGAAAAACCAAATTGTGTCACCCTAGTTATTCAAGACATATAAGTTTATATTGTGTCAGTAATGCATCACAGCCATTGAAGTTAATTGTCTTAGTCAGTTTTTATCACTGGCAACTTTGGCACTAATTGCTCATCTCTAATTGGCTTGAGAAATGGCTTGCCATCATCTGTCACAAATTGATCCAATTGTGTGGTTATCCACTTCGTTGTGCAGCCTATATTCAAATACATTAATATGTCACTGCAGTCACACCTAGACCAGACCAAGTAAGAATTTCTTAGAATCTCTACAGTATGGGTACAAGCCATCAGCCCAACAAGTCCACACCAACTCTCAGAACAGCATCCCACCTGACTCACCCTCTTACCCTATCCCTGCAATTTCGCATGGCCATCAACCTAATCTACACATCTTTGGATTGTGGGAGGAAACCAAAGCACCCAGAGGAAACCCATACAGACACAGGGAGGATGTGCAAACACCACACAGACAGTCGCCCGAGACTGGAATCAAACCCGGGACCTTGGCACTGTGAGGCAGTAGATCTAATCACTAAGTATGGTTTTTCTCCCCTCCCTGGCTGGTGAGGAGGGTGGTGAAAAGGGGAAATAATTTGCGTCGCAATCTCTCATGTGCTATCATTAACACTCCCTTTGTCCTTTGCTCCGGGCACTCTCAGAATCGGTTTTACACACTCCTTCTTCCCCCTTTGTCACTCGCATACGTAAATAAAATCATTTTCTAGCCCCCTTCAGTACAGGTTGTTCTCATATAAAGCATGTTTTGGCAGCGCGATTTGGCTATAATGTCACTGAAGAATTACGGAATGGTATTTTCAAGAATGCTTACCTCTGTTTTCAATAGCATGATTCCAGTGAGGATTGTTTCACACTTTTGTTCTGTGCATGCAGCGATGTCAGCTGCTGCCAGAGTATGTGAGAGGTATACGACTGTACATTGAGCAGCTTCATCTCAAACATGAAACTAATGAATGTTCATTGCTCCCCCTCTGAGACAAGAATATTCTTGTGTAATTCCTGTATAAGCCCTGTATACTTCCTGCAGGACTGCATTACTCTTTATAGTTACCATTTGCTTTTCTAATTTGTTCTTATACCTGCATATTCCACAATCTAAACCAACCCCCAAGAAACACACAGAATACGATCAATCACAGCTATCTCCTTCTGCAATCACAACTGCACGTGAAGGTGCTGCTAGTGTTGACCCTCTGTTCCAGCATTAACAATAGCTTTTCCATGTAAATGTGTTAAATTTACTTTTATTTCATTAATAAATATGATTTAAACCTTCATTCAGGCTGTGCTATACTTTGCGTTAGACCTTTGGGTGATTGTTGAGTGATCGTGAGTAATATTTTTTGCTGGTCAACCCCAAACCCCACTTTTCCCACAGGCCCCATTATTTCAATGAGGCGATTTTCTATGGAATTTCACTGGAATGCAAAAACGGTGTTATAGGAGAACTATCTGTACTGAAGAGGAGTTCTTTGGTTCAAAGCATTAACTCCGTTTCTCTCTTCCTGGTTGCTGATTTTCTCCACCAGTTTCTGTTTTTATTTCAGCTCTTCAGAGTCCGCAGTAGTTTGCTGCGTTGACCCTGGGAGATATCTACCCTCTTCTTGCCAGATCAGTAATTAAATTCTGAGCGAGAAAGTCCAGAGGCAAACTTCTCAATTCCCCACCACTGAAGGTCCTTGAGTGGTCAATGAATGGTCACTTAGGGACTCCAACTCATCAGCGGGTGAGAATGGTGGCTAGTTTCCTGACAAAGAAACAAGTTAGAGCTGCCTGCCAGGTTGAGCTAGTGTCTCCAGTTACCTTAAACTGGGGGCAATTGGAGACTCGGATGAGGACAAAAGGGTTGATTTCTGAAAGCCTCCAAGGATAGGCCGGAGCACACAAAAACTGCCATCGTCTGATTGGCTGGCAGTTTCCAGCCACCAAGGATACCAGTGTGGAGACCTACAATGCATTGGAAAACATGCTCCCCATACTCACCCTTCAGCTTGTAATGAACTGTTTGGTATGTAATAGGTCAAGTTTTCTCCATTAGAGTACAGGGCATGTTAGCTAACATTTAACATATGCACCCCCACACTTTTAAAAAAATCATCCCGTCCTTACCGATTTCACAATTAAAATGTTCTTTCAGAAGTCAAAGACAGAAGAAGGGGATTTTATTTTAGCATCAACAGGTGGAGGGTTTCAAGGAGTTCAGCAGTAAAAGCAGGTGGCTAGGTTAGTCATACTGCTAATTCGAGTACTTGCCACTTGATGCTGTTGGTTCCTAATGACCTTTCCAGTTCCTGTAAGGTAACAGGAGCCATGCACACCTTCCAAAATTGCACTGGGCTTAACATCTCTGCTACTTCCAATCATTTCTCCCTTATTGTGTTAAAGTGCCAGAAGACTTATCACCAATGGTCATAAGGCTGTGCCCTTTAATTCTATAGCCTTCACATCCTCTCACTCACATTAATATGTGGAATCACTTGAATAAAAACTTTGCATGGAATGTAATTGTTATAACAGCCCATTTATTGTTTCTTTTGGGCAACACGAGCAGGAATTACTCAAGTTAATTTATTCTTCTTTTAATACTAGAGCAAGTAGAGCTCTCATAGCACTGTAGTAATGTCCCTACCTCTAAGCCAGGAGACCCCAATTCACAACCCACCTGCTCCAGAGGTGCACAATGACATTTCTGAAAAGGTTGATTCCACGAAAATATCTCCTGGAGCAAGGCAACAGATCATGTATCCCAAATCTCTCATTTTGCACCTCATCTAAAGAGGAAGCTAGTGATTTTTAAAAATGCTTTAAAGGATTTCGGCATTGTTGGCAAGATCAGTTTTTGTTGCCTTCTTAATTGCCCCTGAACTGAGTAACATGTTGGGCTATTAACACTAATAGTTAACTATTAAACACATTGTTTTAGGTTTGAAGTCGCATGTGTGTCAGGCAGATAAATAATGAGTGAACTAAATAGGCTTATATGACAATTCATGGTAATTTTCATCATCACCATCACTCAGACAAGCTTCTAATTCCAATTTTTTTCCTTTGTTAATTAATTGAATTTGAGATTGACCAATTG
Source organism: Hemiscyllium ocellatum (assembly GCF_020745735.1). Classification (NCBI taxonomy): domain Eukaryota; kingdom Metazoa; phylum Chordata; class Chondrichthyes; order Orectolobiformes; family Hemiscylliidae; genus Hemiscyllium; species Hemiscyllium ocellatum. Next base: position 41,668,897 of record NC_083408.1, read on the forward strand.
CCATGGTGGGATTTCAACCAAGTCCCCAGGACCTCATGGTTCTCTAGTTCAGTGATATTAGCAATATGTACCATTTCACCAGTTGGAGGGATTCACAGATGGATACTAGTAGGTCCCACCTACAGGCTTGTGGTAACATTCTGCTTCTCTTCCTTTAGTACATTATAGAACCTGACTGTAAACTACAGCATTAAAACTCTCATATTACCGATGACAAAAGTAACAAATGAACTCAACTGATCAACAATGGATTTGAACGTCTCGTTTTCTTTTCTTCCTCTAGCTGTACTAAATGAAGAAGTAGAGGAGAGAAGTCAACAGACTTTATGCAATTTAGAGTAGGTGACCTTAATCATATAAACCTGACCAACCACCAGTCTGGAGGCATCCACCCAAGGTCCAACAACACTGAAGGAGCTCACCAAGATAAAGCAGCTTATTTGATTGATACTCCATCAAAAAGTTATTGTCTCCACCACCAACGGTGTGTGGTAGCAGAATGTGCCAATCAAAGGATGCATTGCAGCAACTCATCAAGTCTCCTTCCACAGAACTTTCCAAACCCATGACTTCCCAAAGGACAAGGGCATCAGATACACGGGAATGCCACCATCTTCAAGTTGCCATTCAAACCTCATATCATGCTGACATTAAGCTATTTCATTGCTCCTTCACTGACACTCAGTTAAACTCCTGAAACTCCATTCCTAACAGCACTGTGAGTGTACTTAACACCATGTGGATTGCATTGGTTCAAGGTAGAAGGTCCCTGTCACCTGGGCAGCGATCCTGACCTTATCAACAATGCTCACATTCTATGAAAGAATAAATAATAATTGGACAATAACATAAAGAGAAAAGCACAGAATGACCGAATACTGCAATTGCTCAGCACCGCTTCATGGCAGGCCCTCAGTTGACACCATTGTCTCTCAACTTAGCAGTACCCATTCCCTCTCAAACTTCAGAGATGCTGTCATATGCGCCAAGAAAGAGGTAGAGTAGGATTTCCCATGCAAGAGCTAGGGGATGTATTTCTGAGGACTTAGCTACAGTAAGATGAGAGCCCTTTGAAACATGTCAGTCAGCCTACCATTCTAGAACCAGCAATAGATCAGGGTTCACTTCAATCTTCACATATCCACATCATGGAGAAACACTGTAATGAGATGTCGTGAGTATAGTCAATGGGCTTTCATTAACATCATAGATGCTGTGAAGTTATTTAGCTTGAAAATATTGATCTTGGTGAGATTTAACAGTGCTGCTCATTGAATGTATTGTGTGTGCTGATGCATACAGAGAACAGTTTAAAAAGAAAAATATTTATTAATGCAAGGAGAAGGTTAGATGAAAATGTAATTGTATGGCAACCAAGCTTCCTTTACAAGAAATGATTCATGTTTCCTGCACCAACAGGCCTCCTGAGCAGTCGTTTGCCGAATTAATCCCATTGCTGCTCTAGGCTGTTATGATCCCAGACTAGGCCAATAAATGTATGTTACAATCTCTAGCACTTTTTTTAAAAGTAGATGAAGTTTTAAATTACACTTACTGAGAGAATAAAGCCACAAGATTCCAGGGCAAACAATCTCAATGTACAAAGTTAGGAAAGTAAAACAACCAACAATACATGGCTTATACACTAGCAGTCAGAATTAACATCTGTCTGAATACATGAATTAACAGACAGGCTGTGGTCAAACACCCTAAGCGTAGACCAAATAACAGATGTGGATAATACAGGTTCCTCAGAAACCCAAGACCACTACCCCTTATATTTTATGAGCTCCAATCTATTTATCTCAGCTATATCAAGCAAGTATTGCCCATAGATTCCCTGGCTCCCCCTCTCAGTTAGACTGAAGTATCAATGGCTCCCAAGGCACATTTATAGCCGTAGAATGGAAGCAGCCAATGGGCTCTGGGACTGCACTGCCAGCTAACAACAGCTCTCCACCTTCATGAGGTTCCCATCCTCAGAGTAGGTGATGTCTAATGGTGTTGTTGTTGGATTGTTAATCCAGAAACTCAGCCTGGGGATCCAAGTTTGAATCCTGTCATGGCAAATGGCAGAATTTGAGTTCAATAAAAACCTCGAATTAAGAATTAAATAATGACCATGAATCCATTACCAATCATTGAAAAAGCTCACCTGGTTCACTGATGTCCTTTTGGGTAGATAACTGCCATCCTTACATGCTCTGGTCTACATGTGACTCCAGACCCACAACAATGTTGTTGACCTTTTAACTGTCCCCTGAGCAATCAGTGCTGGCCTAGCCAGTGGTGCCCTCATCCTGTGAGAGAATTTTTAAAATCTTTCTCTGAGTAATGACAAAAAATGGACTCAAAAGTACTGTTCACTGGACACCCAAACTGGAACATCCTGCTCTTCAATGTTAAAATCTCCACAGAATGTATGGACAAAAGGGAAAAGGAAGTTTTATCAGAAGGCTTTCTTCCATATTCAGGTTTTCTGTGATAAAACCCTTTCTGAGACCAAGTTATGCCACACATTTCTGTACTCCTTGACAGGCCAATTTTATTACAGAACACGTCTGCATCAATCAACATAGGTGTCTCTCACATTCCTGTTGTTCACTCTCTGACAGCACTGCTAAATATATGGACCCCCTATCACAGACTGTTTTGTTTGAGTCCTGGGTCCTCGGTCCCTACACAGATGTTATTAGCCATGGTTTTACCTTCCAGCAGCCACTCAGAGATTTGGGTTAGTATAGTAGAATGTCTCAAAATAATGATATTTGGGCCACTTGGAGGAAAGTAAACACCTCCCCATAATGGAATACTGCTGCTCACAAGTGGACTGAATGCTCAGATTGGATTTAGAGGAGTTTTACCAGATTGCTATCTAGAATGAGTGTTGTGTCATGAGGAAAGTTTGGCTTGTTTCCATTGGGACTTTGAAGAGTGAGGGTGACTTGTTTGAAGCCTGTGAGACGCTGAAGGGGTCTTGATAAGGTGGACGAAAGGATGCTGCCTTCAGTTGGTAAGTCCCAGATCTGTTTAAAAATTAAGGGTTGACCTTTCTAGTACAGAGATGTGGAGAATTCTGTTCTTAGCATGCTGTGCGATTTTGGACCCACTGCCTCTGAAGATGTTGAGGTTGGGTTAGAGTCATAGAGTCATAGAGATGTACAGCATGGAAACAGACTCTTCGGCCCAACCCGTCCATGCCGACCAGATATCCCAACCCAATCTAGTCCCACCTGCCAGCACCCGGCCCTTGTCTCTCCAAACCCTTCCTATTCATATACTCATCAAAATGCCTCTTAAATATTGCAATTGTACCAGCCTCCACCACTTCCTCTGGTAGCTCATTCCATACATACACCACCCTCTGTGTGAAAAAGTTGCCCCTTAAGTCTCAGTTTTATCTTTCCGCTCTCACCTAAACCTATACCCTCTAGTTCTGGACTCCCAACCCCAGGGAAATGACTTTGCCTATTTACCCTATCCATGCCCCTCATAATTTTGTAAACCTCTATAAGATCACTCCTCAGCCTCCGACGCTCCAGGGAAAACAGCCCCAGCCTGTTCAGCCTCTCCCTGTAGCTCAAATCCTGCAACACTGGCAACATCCTTGTAAATCTTTTCTGAACCCTTTCAAGTTTCACAACATCTTTCCTTTAGGAAGGAGACCAGAATTGCAAGCAATATTCCAACAGTGGTCTAACCAATGTCCTGTAGAGCCACAACATGACCTCCCAACTCCTGTACTCAATACGCCGACCAATAAAGGAAAGCATATCACATGTCTTCTTCACTATCCTATCTACCTGTGATTCCACTTTCAAGAAGCTATGAACCTGCACTCCAAGGTCTCTTTGTTCAGCAACACTCCTAGGACTTTACCATTAAATGTACAAGTCCTGTTAAGATTTGCTTTCCCAAAATGCAGCACCTCATATTTATCTGAATTAAACTCCATCTGCCACTTCTCAGCCCATTGGCCCATCTGGTCAAGATCCTGTTGTAATCTGAGGTAACCCTCTTCATTGTCCACTACACCTCCAATTTTGGTATCATCTGCAAACTTACTAACTGTACCTCTTATGTTCGCATCCAAATCATTTATGTAAGTGACAAAAAATAGAGGGCCCAGCACCAATCCTTGTGGCACTCCACTGGTCACAGGTCTCCAGTCTGAAAAACAACCCTCCAGCTCCACCCTCTGTCTTCTACCTTTGAGCCAGTTCTGTATCCAAATGGCTAGTTCTCCCTGTATTCTATGGGATCTAACCTTGCTAATCAGTCTCCCATGGGGAACCTTGTTGAACGCCTTACTGAAGTCCATATAGATCACAGCTACCGCTCTGCCCTCATCAATCCTCTTTGTTACTTCTTCAAAAACCTCAATCAAATTTGTGATATATGATTTCCCATGCACAAAGCCATGTTGACTATCCCTAATCAATCCTTGCCTTTCCAAATACATGTACATCCTGTCCCTCAGGATTCTCTCCAACAACTTGCCCACCACCAACGTCAGGCTCACTGGTCTATAGTTCCTTGGCTTGTCTTTACCACCCTTGTTAAACAGCGGCACCACGTTTGCCAACCTCCAGTCTTCCGGCACCTCACCTGTGACTATCGGTGATACAAATATCTCAGCAAGAGCCCAGCAATCACTTCTCTAGCTTCCCACAGAGTTCTCGGGTACACCTGATCAGGTCCTGGGGATTTATCCACCTTTACCCTTTTCAAGACATCCAGCATTTCCTCCTCTGTGATCTGGACATTTTGCAAGATGTCACCATCTAGTTCCCTACAGTCTATATCTTCTATATCCTTTTCCACAGTAAATACTGATGCAAAATACTCATTTAGTATCTCCCCCATTTTCTGCAGCTCCACACAAAGTCTTCCTTGCTGATCTTTGAGGGGCCCTATTCTCTCCCTAGTTACCCTTTTGTCCTTAATGTATTTGTAAAACCCCTTTGGATTCTCCTTAATTCTATTTGCCAAAGCTATCTCATGCCCCCTTTTTGCCCTCCTGATTTCCCTCTTAAGTGTACGCCTACTTCCTTTATACTCTTCTAAGGATTCACTTGATCTATCCTGTCTATACCTGACATATGCTTCTTTCCTTTTCTTAACCAAACACTCAATTGTTGAATTTTTTTTTAAAAAACAGGGAAATAGATTCTTGTTAAGCAAAGAATGTGGAATTCAAAATAAAACAGATCAGCTGTAACTTTATTGAACGATGAAACAAGCTTGAGGAACCAAATGCCCCCTTTCTGCTCCTAATTCACATGCTCTTATCTCTATACAACTGATCATTAAATATTACTGATTTGCGAGTAACAGTTTTGAATAGCTCTGTGATGTAAACGTAATATAACCTGCAAAGTGCACTACCTATAAAAGAAGCAGATGGTTCAGGTTGCTGTATATGAGGTAACTCATTGACAATTTCATTTATAAAACATGAGGCCCAGGGAGCGATATAATTGAAAGTTGTTCTCCTCCATCCTTTCATTCCAACAGATACAGGGGAATTGTGTATGGAGAAACCAGTGTGTTTCTCTTTGGCATTGTCATAGGTGTTTAAATGTCAGAATTCCAAAGACACATCTCTGCATAGCAGGGCTATTGTTAATGCTGAGACTGAGAAAAAAAAATCAATTATTTGTGCATTATTGAACTACCAAGTTAAACTTTCGAAATTCCTTCCTGATTCCATACAACCTAACAATTCTGAATGCCTACCCATTGGTAATATAGGAAAACCTTGCTGATGTTGTTCAGCAACATCTTTTAACTTAAATACAGCTACCCATTTTAGGAGAAAAGCTTTCACAGTCGACTAGAAATGACTGCAAGCAATTGGAAAATGAGAAAATAGCCACATAGAGTCATAGAGTCATCCAGCATGGAAATAGACCCTTCGGTCCAACCTGTCTGTGCCAACACAGATAACTGATGAAATGTAACAGTTCATCATTTTAAAGTGGAAAATCTGTTCATATATTTTCCAATCGTAAACGTGTTGCAATAACGTGACCTTATCGCAGTTTCTCACCAGACTAAACAACTCCATGTGCTTTATCACAGCCAACTCTTTCATGAGCATCCATTCATTTCTAAATAACTTGGAACCTGAGAGCTGAAATTTTGTCTGGACACAAAGGCACATTTCAGTACAGAAATGGCCACACTTTCAATTTGCTGAACATTCCTGATCCCAGTTCATTTTTTCCTGGCCTTTTTTGCAGGGTGGGAATGCTTAGTGTACACTGGTCCTCATTGATGCCAGCTTTTCAATTTTAAAAGGAAGATGCTTGGCTGGGTTTCAAAAGCTATTCTTATTTATCCAAGAAAAATTCAAATGCTTATGAGCCTTTAATAAAGAATATGTCTTCGACATAGTTTTTGTTTGTTTATAAACTGCTCAGGAATTTAAGAGATTATAATGTTTTCATTTTCCTTTCCATTTTTAGGTCACATTCAATGTTAGTGAGTTTGAATTGAGGGTTTTCTTAGGTTATTAGAGGTTTACTGATTTTCCAATAATGTTTAAATAATTCTCATTGCAGTTGTACAAATTCTGAAGATCTATACACGATATATGGAGTCGTGAAAGTGTCAAGACGTGATAGGGAGAATGTGAAGTGAAAGACGGTAACACAGAATTAATCATTACCAGTGTCTCAAGGGTTATAATAATTGAACAATAAATGTTGACTTAGTCATCTATGACATCTGTGAATGAACAAATATGAAAATATGTTGGGGGCTGTTGCGGGTGTGAGGGCTAGGTTTAAGGAGCCTGTTGAGAGCTAGGCTGCTGTGTTGGACAATGAGGGGGCCTTCTCACCAGTCTGCAACTGTACCTATACCCCTCACACACTCCACTCTTGACTCACAAAACACTCTGTGAACCTGATCCCACGTGAAAAGGTGAGCATCCCCTCATAAAGTCATAATATCAGTTTCATGTACTTTTTGCCAGCTGGAAAAGTGCACAGGTTGAATTTCCTGAAGTCAGATGAATATATTTTCCCTGGGATGACTTTGACTCATGTTATTTTCATGAAAACATTCTAATTAAACTTAAATGTCTGAAAATATTTTACTGCAGTCGCTCTATAATCCAAAAAAAAGTCTCTGCTGACATTCAAAGTAGTAGTTTGCACTGCCCATGTAGATTTGGAAATAATATTTTCAGCCTTCAACTAGTTTTGTTCTTTAATATTATGCTTTATTTTGTAGACTAAGAGCAGACAATTTTAAACAAACTATTGCCCATAGATTATGCTCTGTCTCCTCCAAGAAGAATTTATGCCAGGGCAGAATTAAACAAGAAAGGAGCTAGTGTATTCCTTGCTTGATAAATTATAAAGCTAAAGTTTAAGCTTCCCATTGCTCACAGTTATTTTGAAAACACCACATCTCTAGGTACCCTTGAGTATATCAAACCCAAGCAATGAGGTTAGCTAGCTTCTTGCAGTATTCTTTCTTCAAGCTCCTGCTGCAAGCATTACAGATTAAAATACATCCCAGTGTATGCTAAAGTATAACTCAGCTTTAAAAGAAAAGAACATTATTCTTCATCAAAGTGGGGCAGAAGGCATTTCCATCAATCCTGTCAATCCCCGTCACATTGGATTTCCTTGCACTTTGTGGGTCTCATTGTTATATGCATACTGAGACCCTCAGTTAAACATGCCATATCAGATACAGAAACAGGAATGAATGGCTGATTGGATCACAAGAGAAAATGACTGATCAAAAAAAAATAAGAATTGAAATGTAGAATCAGCATTTTTAAAAATCTCCAGTACAGCCCACTACTTGAAGGAATGAGGCGCCATAGTTAAAATTGCTCAATTCCTGGGCCACAGATGCTTATTGGCAATCAATAGCAATTCCATCACATCTTTAAACTTGTACTTAGTGATAAATACTAGACTTTACCTTCTGTGGCAAGTTTAATGAAATTCATGGGGAGATTAAGTGTAAGACACTGTTTTCAGAAAGCTAATGGAGCAGTGTACATTGGCCAACAACTTATTATAATTCACAATTGATGGAGCAGTGCTTTCTCATCATACAATGCTGGCTTATTTGACCAACCAATACTGCACTTCACAAACTGCATTTTTATTCATTAAAAGCTAGGCCAAATGAAGTCCAAACTTCATTCTTTCTCACTGAAGCATTCAAAGCCATGTCATAGAGTCATAGAGATGTACAGCATGGAAACAGACCCTGTGGTCCAACATGTCAGTGCCAACTAGATATCCTAAATTAGTCCCATTTGCCAGCATTTGGCCCATATCCCTCTAAACCCTTCCTATTCATATACCCATCCAGATGCTCTTTAATTTTGTAATTTTTACCCATCTCCACCACATCCTCCAGCCACGTGTTCCATACATGCACTACCCTCTGCATGAAAAAGTTGCAACTTAGGTCCCTTTTAAATCTTAAACCTAGTTTTAGACTCCATTACCACTCATCTATGCCCATCATGATTTTATAAAGCTTGATCAAGTCACCCCTCAGCTTCCGGCACTCCAGGGAAAATAACCCCAGTCTATTCAGCCTCTCCCTATAGTTCAGACCCTCCAACCCTGGCAACATCCTTGCAATTGGAATTGAGTAGGCCAAACAATCATGTTTGCTTCTTTTATAGGCAGTTTTGTTTCAATTTTTAAAAATCTTCTTAAGGTTGTTGCTTATCATTGTAAACATCAGTAGAGGAAAATGAATTTTCATTTCCCTATTTAGGGTCAAAGGAAGAATTCTTAAAATTGTACACAGAATGAGCAAAGGGCACAATACATTTCCTTTTGCTTAGTCAATCCAGGCTTTAGAGGTATGGCCTTCCTCCCAAACTCTACCTTCTCTACATGAATTTTAATATTTTCCTCAAAAGCCAGTTTGAAAATACTTACCAACATTTGTTTGGAACTAGGTTTATGCCTAAGGCCATTGCTTTGGAGGAACTTCAGTAAAAATTGGCGAAACAAATTTATATTGAGAACAGCTGGAGATATTCATCTTCTCATTTTTGGGGTGGCACGATGACTCAGTAGTTAGCACTGCTGTCTCACAGCACCAGGGTCCCAGGTTCAATTCCAGCCTTGAGTGACTGTCCCTGTGGAGTTTGCACATTCTCCCCGTGTCTGTGTGGGTTTCCTCTGGGTGCTCCGGTTTCCTCCCACAGTCCAAAGATGTACAGGTTAGGTGAATTGGCCGTGCAAAATTGTCCATAGTGTTAGGTGCATCAGCCAGCAGGAAATGGGTCTGGGTGGGTTACTCTTCGGAGGGTTGGTGTGGACTTGTTGGGCTGAAGGGCCTGTTTCCACACTGTAGAGAATCTAATCTAATCTTTATAGCTGTATTCTAATTCGGGTACAAAGTGCTAAAAAGGACAATGTGTTAATCTGCTTCTGATTATCTGTTTATCACATTTATACTTATGACGGTTTCAAATTATTCCTTTCAGTATTTTAATATAAACTTGAATTGAGATGCACTGGTAGAATATGAAATGTCGATTGCCTCAGAAACAGTGAGAACATGACAATCTCTATGGGGAAGTGTGATCTATTCACTGCATCAGGAATGCTGTTTGTGTGTGTAACACTATAGTAAATCACTCTTGTTGTAGATGAGTCTGTACTGAACATTTGTCACTGCTGGTCAATTAAATTCCCAAACTGGCACTTATGACACCAAAGACAGCTTTATCGTTGAAACAATATTTCCATCCCATTTACAGCTGCCATGACAGTTGCTTGTTGATCCTTATCCTTCACTGATTTTCTAACCATGAAATTTTATCCAATCTGCCTCGCTTCTGTTTCACTCCATTCTATGCCAGTCCAAAGTGATCAAGTGCTGCTTACTTCTTTCCTTAAATATTGCCACTGTCGTTGATAGTTTTCCTTCAGTGGTGCCTAAGAAAAAAGAAAACTACAGGGAAACCTAGCAACAAATGAAGTACCGATTGAAAACAAAAGAAACAGAGAGCTAGGTGTATTAATCAAATGTTAAAAATACAACATAATACATCTTTGCGACATGAGATTTTAACACATTGGAGGCCCAAAGATCTTGAGGCAAAGATTCTTTATTCCACTGAAGGGAAATTAAGGCAAACTGGGACGACATAATGTTTATATGGAATTGAGCCTGCGGTTTAAATCAGGTTGAGCAAATCTTTTATCTGTCTGATCCTTTGCAACCAGGAGGCTTCCTTGCCACACAGATACTCTGTCCACCAGAGATGGTCTGCTCATCTGCTCTGCTCAGCACCTTTCCTCACCATCACCATCTGGTGCTGAAGGTTCCATCACAGTCATTTCATAAACTCGCAATATGACAATCAATATATATCTATTATTCCAGTTAAAAACTTGGATGGTTCTTTGTTACAATCAAACCTTAAAAGCCATTTGCATTTGCATTGCACCTTTAACATGGTAAGGTGTTTCACAGTAATATATTTAAATGGATTTTGACACTGACCCACATAACAATCAAAAACAGAATTTTTAAAAAATGCTCATTTTTAAGGAGTAACTTAGTCAGGCGAGGAATCTGGAGCGTCTAAAGAAGGGAGTTCCACAGCTAAGAGTCCAGGCAGCAGAGGACAAAGGCATCAATAGTGGAGCAATTAAAATCAGGGACGCTCACCAGGTCCGGATTATGGAAGTGCAGATACCTAAGGGCATTGTGAGTTTGGAGCAGATTCAGAGATGTGAGGGAAGATGAATCCATGAAAGAGAATCAAGTCATTTTAAAGTATCGTTCAATTTATCTTTCAAGTTGGAATAAAAGAATCATACTTACAAGGAAATGTATTGATTACCAATTCTGGTCATCAGAAGTGTTCATTAAAAGAACACAACCAGCAGTGTATTTCTGAAAATCAGACAGCTACAAGTAAAATGTCAAAGTTTATATTCGACAGTTTCTGTTAGTTTCTACGATTTTAATATTTTAGACCAGTGTTGAGAAGAATGGCTACTCAGAGGAAGGCGTTGCCATATCTGACAGTGTTATACAGTAAAATTAATACCCAGTCATTACACACAGGCAGGTTCAGTGTCAATTATATGTGTAATTCAATTCCCTTACAGTGTTAGACTTCGAAGAAGAGCGAGCTAAGGTTGTTGATCATAATTCCCTGCAACTATCAGATGTTTTGAAAGGGCCGGTGCTAGTAAGATTCCCGAAATAGTACAGAAGACAAAACAGAATAAATGCCAACACATCCAAAGGTAAACATTTGCAACTGAATTTAATCTCTCATGAATACAACTCTAATCTTCCCCGAGAAAAAAAACACTATTTGGATATAAAACAATTCCAACTATTCTTGAACTAGATTATGTTGTGCACTCTTTTCAAAGGGCATATATGGACAATTTTAGATAGACTGTTAATAATCAGGAGCTGGCTCAAAAATAAGAGCACATGAATGAAACCCACCATTATTAGTCTGCAAATTGGTCAGTAAGTTTGGGTGTGCATTTCTTGAATTAGTCAGCAGATTTACTTCTCAAGAGCAATATTTTCTTTTTGTCTCCCTGCTATTTCTAAGAGTTTGCAGGATTGGCAAATTAATTTCCCAACAAACTCATCACAGGAGTGTAGCAGTTAACAGCAGAAGTGTAAAATATACCCTTTAGTGATGTGATTATCTTTGTAGCTCCTGGAAACTAGCCATCACTGGGAAAGTTAGTATTTATTGCCCATCATTAAGTGTTCTTGAGCAAACAGTGATGACCACTTTCTTGAACTGAATCAGATTGTGTGGTTTAACATAACCATAGCAGTGTTAGTGATTGAGATCCAGGAGTTTGGCTCAGTGTCATTCCAGGAATAGGAAAAATGGATGCAGTCTTGTTGAGGCAGGGAGGATCAGCCACTTGGAGAACCAGCAAGAGAGCTGTGCTGCATCTTCCAGGGAAAGTTCACTACCTAATGTCAATCAGATAATGGCGAAACTACCAGTGGGCTTTTACCTGGAATCAAAACCTGGAGTGTGGAACCTCAGCTCAGTGAGAGTTGTCTTCCCACCAGGGACTGGAAGTTCTTGAGCTCCACAGCGCTATGGAGGTGGTTGTGACTGCCGCTGGAAGTGCACCTTAGGAGTGCCATGATAATGTAAAACTCAGGACTGAGGTGGAGTGGGAGGTAGCATTTTCTGCTTGAGGATCATGAGAAGAGAGGCATAAGAGTTCTGAAGCATGAGCAAAGGAGGGACCACTCAGCTTTCATCCTCTACACAATAGCCAGTCCCTTAATCAAGGCACAAATTGCTTCGATCGAGGGAGGCCATGTCCCCCGCTGGGAGATAAGCTGCCCAGGCAGGTTGGCCCGCGAGGCTTGCCACATGCTAATGCCCACTTGCAGCTGGATTAATCTCAGCCATGGTAGATTGAGGCCCTTCATTAGTCTTTAATTGGCCACTTCAAGGTCTCAATTGGAGGTGGATAGAAACATTGACCTCCCAGTTGGAATGTAATTCTGGTGGAGGTGAAACATTGACAGGGTTCAGTTATGACACCATCAAGGAACTGAAGATTTCACCCACAGTTGTAAGTCAGCATCTGTGGCATGGACGGAAGTGTGGTTGTGTTCTTGTTTTCCCAGGTTGTAGAGTTTTATGGATTTGGAAGGTACAATCAAAGGAGCCTTGGTGAATTACTGCCACTACATGCTGTTGGTAGAAGGAGTGAATGTCTACAGCAATAGATGAGGTGCCAGTCAAGAGAGTTGCTATGCCCTGGATTGTGTTCAGCTCCCTGCAATCATTCAGGCAAGTGAAGAGTTGGACTTATGCATTGTAAATAGTGGACAAGCTTTGGGAAATTAGGAAGTGAATTATTTTCTGCAAACTCTGTAGTTCTCTGTCGCTACAGAGTTTTTTTTATATGACTCTGTTGAGCGGTAGGCCTGGAGTATTGATGGTGTGGAATTCATTGATGGAAATGCCATTGAATATCATGGGTAGATGGTTAGATTCTCTCCTATTTGAAATGCTCATTTCATCAGCACACAATTGCTAAGCAACGTTACCTGCCACCTATCAGCACAAGCCTACCATGTTTTCTAATATTGCTGCATATGGACACAGATGACATTAATCTGAATGGTTGCAAATGGTACTGAACAGTGTGTAGCCATCAACATATATCTAGCTTCCGACCTTGCGTTAGAGGGAAGGTCATCAATGAAGCATCTGAAGATGGCTGGGCCTCAGACACTACACTGAGAAAGTCTTGTACTTGGCTGGGACCGAGAGGAATGATCACCAAAATCCACAACTAAGCCTCCTTTGTCCAGTGTCCCTTCTGGACCCTAAACATTAACTCTGTTTTCTCTCCATTGATACTGCCAAACCCTGTTGACTTTTTCCAGGAATTTCTGTTTCTGTTTATGATTTCCAGCATCCACAGTTATTTTGGTTTTTATTCAAGCGTCCTTTGTGCTTTATCTGACTAACCAGTGGAGAACTTTCCCCCGAGTCCAATTGACAGAATTTTTCTAGGACTCTTTTATGCCATATATGGCCAAGTGTATGGAGTCTGGTATAGTCCCCTTCAGTTTGCCACTGAAATACAATTCCTTCTTTCCATGTTTAACAAAGAAGCTTTAATGAGATCTTGAGCCAACTGTATTGTAGGTAGAGACAAGTGCAATGTAAAACCTTAGCCATGCCTCCTCCTTCTGTGTATAAATCCATTTTTTGGTCTCTAATAGACCCTTATCCTTTTACCTTTTGCGATTGATGTGCTTTGTAGCCTTTGTTGAACTAACCCAGTGAATCAAAAGCAAAATTGCTGGAGAATCTCAGCAGGTCTGGAGGCATTTGCAGAGAGAAAACAGACTCAAGGTTTTGGGTCCAGTGACCCTTCATCACATGCCGCTTTCTTTCCACAGACCTGCTGAGTTTTTCTAGCAATCTTTGTAGACTATCATTTTACCACCCTTTTACTATTGATGTGCTTTGTTGACTATTTTGGGATTTCCCTTTATGTTAGTTGTCAGTCTTTTGTAAGAATAGCTCTTTTGCATCTAGTATTGCATTCTCACCACCCATGAAACATAAATGCAGACGTAGAGTTTAAATCAGAGTGGTGCTGGAAAAGCACAACAGATCAGGCTGCATCCGAGGAGCAGAAAAATCGACGTTTTGGGCAAAAACCCTTAATAAGGAATAGAGGCAGGAAGCCTGCAGGGTGGAGAGATAAATGGGGGGTGGGGTGTGTGTGCTGGGGAGAAGATAGGAAAGAGTATAATAGGTGAATGGGGGTGGGGATGAAGGTGATAGGTCAGAGAGGAGGGTGGAGCGGATAGGTGGGAAGGGAGATTGGCAGGTAGGACAGGTCATGAGGACAGTGCTGAGCTGGAAGTTTGGAACTAGGGTAAGGTGGGGGGAGGGGAAATGAGGAAACTAGTGAAGTCCACATTGATGCCCTGGGGTTGAAGTGTTCCAAGGAGGAAGATGAGGTGTTCTTCCTCCAGGCGTCGGGTGTTGAGGTAGCGGAGGTGGAGGAAGCCCAGGTCCTGCATGTCCTTAGCAGAGTGGGATGGGGAGTTGAAATGTTGGACCACTGGGCAGTGGGGTTGATTGGTGCAGAAGTAGGCCATTCAGCTCAGTGATTCTACACTGCCACTCAATGAGGTCACGGGTGGCCTGATAATGGGGTGGCATAGTGGTTAGCACTGCTGCCTCACCGTGCCAGGGACCTGGGTTTGATTTCCACCTCAGGTGACTATCTGTGTGGTCTTTGCACATTCTCCCTGTGTCTGCGTGGATTTCCTCTGGATGTTCTGGTTTCCTCCCACAATCCAAAAGGATATGTAGGTCAGGTGAGTTGGCCATACTAAATTGCCCATAGTCAGACATAAATGTAGGGGAATGGGTCTGGGTGGGTTACTCTTTGGAGGGTCGGTGTGGACTTGTGGGGCTGAAGGGCCTGTTTCCATGCTGCAGGGAATCCAATACTCAACTCCATCCTCCTGCCTTATACCATAACTCTTGACTCTCTTACAGATTAAGAAATCTAACTCAGCCATGGATATATTTAATGAGGTAAAAACAAGGACTGCAGAT
Organism: Hemiscyllium ocellatum; assembly: GCF_020745735.1. NCBI lineage: Eukaryota > Metazoa > Chordata > Chondrichthyes > Orectolobiformes > Hemiscylliidae > Hemiscyllium > Hemiscyllium ocellatum. The sequence goes on from NC_083408.1 coordinate 41,684,006, forward strand.
GCTGGAAACCAGATTCTAGATTAGAGTGGTGCTGGAAAAGCACAGCAGTTCAGGTAGCATCCGAGGAGCAGGAATATCGACTTTTCGGGCAAAAGCCCTGCATCAGGAATAGAGGCAGTGTGCCTCAGTATTTAATGACCCAGCACTGACAGCCCTTTGTGGTAAAGAATTCCACAGATTCACTACCTTTAGAAAAATGTTCCTCCTCACATGTCTTAAACATGTAACTCCTTTGTGAATGCTAGTCCAGGAAGAATCTCTCTATCTCTACCCTGTTAAGATCTCGTGAGAACTTTACATGTTTCAGTAAGATTTCCTTCCATTCTTCGAAACTCCAATGAGTATAAGCCCAACCTAGGGCTCTTGTGGACCAATGGTAGTGTCCATTTATCTATCAGCACAACCTCATCACCCTCTGCATTTAAGAAAATCCCTCCACACCCAGAACCAACCCAGTGAATCGAAAGCAAAATCGCTGGAAAACCTCAGCAGGTCTGGAAGCATTTGCGAAGAGAAAACAGACTCAAAGTTTTGGGTCCAGTGACCCTTCAACAACGCCACTTTCTTTCCACAGACCTGCTGAGTTTCTCTCGCAATTTCCGTTTTTGTTTCAGGTTTCCAGCATCCGCAGTTCTTCGTTTTAGTTAATGTTCAACATAGTGACCCTTCCTTGGTCTAACTCTAAAGCCAGAATTCCACTGAAGTTCTGGAAAAAAGATACTCGACCTGAAAGGTAGCTCTGCTTTCTCTCCACAGATGTGGCCAGATCTGCTGAGTTTTTCCACCAATTTCTGATTTTGTTTCTGATTTCCAGCATCCACATCTCTTTCCTTTTATTTTGGCCAGTTTCCTTAGATAAGAGGACCAAAAGTGCTCCCAATATTCCAGCTGTGGTCAGACCAGCACCTTGCATAGTCTTAGCAAGTCCCCTTTATTTTTAACTCCATTTCCTTCAGAAATAAGGCCAACATTCCATTTGCTTTCTCCATTACCTGGAACTTAGAGGCTAGTCATCCATCGCTGAGATCCCCAAATACCTTTGTGCTGCAGCCTGTCTCTATTTAAATAATATTCAGATCATTTGAAAGTTCTAAAAAAGTGCATAACTTTACATTTTCCCACATTTTATTTCATCTGCCAAACTGTCACCCACTGAACATGTCTATATCCATCAGTAGACTTTTTGCCTCATCTTCACCACATACTTTCTCATCTATTCTTGTGTCAGCTGTGTACTTGGTGATGGTACATTCACTTTCCTCATCCAAGTCATTATTATTTATTGTATATAATTGAGGCCCAGTGTTACTTTGTGGCACTCCAGTAATTACGGGTCGCTATTCTGAAAATCCTGCCCTTTACCTCAATTCTCTATTAGTTAGCCAATACTCTATGCCTGCTAATGGACTGCTCTCAGCACAATGGACTGGTATATTATGCAACCTTGTGCAGTAGCTTATCATATGTCCTTCTGAAACTTCTGCTTTCGGCTTGATTCTTAATTGTATTGATCATCCGACACCCGTGATAAGCATGCTTTCTTCTATCTCCTTTGTCATCCATCAACCTCTGGATTTGTTTGTCCTACATTTCCATTTCGAGGGAACGTACCTTGATGATACTCAAACCATCTTCTCTTTGAATAGTGTTCAGCTACTGTTTTTACATGCCAGCCTTTAGTTCCAGTCTATCCAACCCAGCTCTGACCTTGCGTGATTGAGTTCTGCTCATCTGTCACATTTAATGAGTTTAACTAACTACTGCATCTCTTCCCACCTTGAATAAGTTCTTCTTCTCTCTCCGACAGATTAGAATGGAAATCCTTTCTTCTTACTCACCATCATTACTTCCATTCTTGCTTCTGCTGTTTGACAAGGTATATGCCAAGACCCACTTCCTCAGGATCATCACATTTCTTGGTGACTGCCGCTGGCTTAGATGACATGGGCTGCTTTCAACTGAGGCAATTCATTTGCACTACCTGTTGTCCCATTATCAGCTTTTCTCCTTCTCTGGCTTACTATCAACCATCCCTGCTGAATTTTTTTTTCTGTTTCAGTTCTGCCTCCTTCCATTCACATCTTTACGCATCCCACCACCATCATCAGTTTAAAGACCACCTTCTCTTAGCCACTATCAGTTCTGAAGAAGAGTCACTGGACATGAAACATTAACTCTGTTTTTACTCTAGACCTGCTGAGTTTCTCCAGCAATTTCTTTTCCTCCTGGTTTTCACACCCCTGCTCAGGTGGCTTATACCCTCTCCAGCAGCACTACTAAAATTTCCCAAAAGGAACTCAAGCCTGACTCCATTCAGAGAAAACCAGTCTAGTTTGTACAGGTACCATCTGTCCCAGAGCAAGTCTCGGTCTCCAAGAAATCTGAAGATTTCTCTCTTCCACCATCTTTCCAGCTACACATTCATCTGCCTTACCTTCCTATTGCTCACCTGCATGTGGGTTGGGAAGTTATCTGAAGGTTATCACTTTAGGAGGCCCTGCTTGCTAATTTTCTATCCAAATCAATAAATTTGATTTCAGGATCATATCCCCCCCCCTCCTTCGTTCAAATTGCCCATGAAGGATGCCCTATGGTCATTCTGGGACACTCATGACCCTAGAAACAGGAAGGCAACAGACCACACTCGAATCATTGGAGAGATATCTGCCTGTTCCCCTGAAGTACCCGAATCATGCCCACATCGCATTAATTAATTAAAGGAAAGATGCGCACCCAGCACCAGACCAGGGGCTCAGTGCTCCAGGAATGCCGAGAGGTTATTCCTGCCTTCATGAAAACGGGCACATCTGAATAGTGGCATCATGAGATTCATCCCTCTCCTGCCACACTTACTTTCACCTTTCCCTCATCCACATCATTTATGTTCACTCCCACCACCGTTTTATCAACATTAGGCAGGTTTTTAGTTATGGCCAGGTTGAATTTCTTTGATTTTCTTTTGCTGGCTCCATCTTGTCCACATTGCATAACCGCCAATTGACGTAATTTAATTTCCTAATTTCTTGCCCTGCCATAAAATCAAGTGTCGTATTGTTATGGACCAAACCTCCTCAAATATATTAAGAAGATGGCCTAGACCCTAACATTTTCTTATTTTAAAGGCAAGTACCAGACGTTATGTTCCAGATGCAGTTCTGTTGGTCAAATTACTAGTCTTGAAGCAAAACACACTTTGTACATACACCATAATTAAATTACAACAAAAGAAAGAAGAAATTCAATAACTCTACTGGAAACCTTAACAGATTAGTAGATTATTTAACTACTAAACAGTGCCGTTCCAATGTAGTAATATCCAATAACACACCCTTTGTAAAAACAAATTCAGTCAAATAGGTTGTCTCACAGGCAATTCTCCAGTCCATGAATAAAAACATCAAGAGAAAACTCAGAGAGAGAGAGAGTATTAGGGAGAGATGTACTGTAGCTTCCAAATCCAGCTTCAAGATCCCAAAGAAACTGAAAGAAACCAAAACTAAAAATTCCGGTTTTTGGGAACTTTACTCCACCAATTCAGGCTACTTCTATTGTTCCAATACTGAAAAAAAACAACTGAAGGCTTCACAAGCTGTTTATTTTATTGGTGTCAAAAAGACAGCTCAGCACCTTGGTCTTTGAACCTCTCTTCAACAAAAAAGGACAAAATACACCTCTTAAAGCCATTGTATCATAACACTATCACTCATATCCATGCTGGATTTCACCGGTTCTCTATTTCTTAAATCTTCATCCTTAAATCTTTCCACCCTAGTGTCCAAATCCTTCTACTTTTTCATATACTTTTTCTCTGAGTTTGTTTCTTTAGAATATTCCTTCCTTCCCTCAACCCATTATGGGTAGCAGTTAATTCTCCTCCTGGATATACCATCAGTCCTACTGATCCATTGATCCCTGACCATCAGTATTGAATAAATCCCACATGAATTCATCAAATTATATTCTGATCTGGAAACCTATATTTTTAAAGCCAACAGAAGGGATGAATAAAGACGTAAGATTCTGCTGTTTTGAACAACAAGGATACAAGTTGAACAGTGCTCCAATCTACATTATGTTGTATTCTGAAACCCAGAATTTAGATGTGGTAAACTGGAGTAATGTACTGTGATTGACGATCCACAGCAGATATAGAAATAGCAAATATATTTAAGACAGGCCCCACAACTCCTCTGAGGTATTAATGACACAGTGAGGCTTCAAATCTCAGTAAATGTTACAAAGCATTACAATTCTTCATTTTTGCTGAACCAGTTTGAAATTCCCATTCAAGAACCATCCCATCACACACTCCCTCAACATTTGCTCCATCATTATGCATAATTTCGGTCTACAACATGCAGAGTATTTCAGATTCCTGGGAGTGGGAAGTGAGAAGAGAGATCTTGTTTGCTGGGTTGGCTAGATGGTTGGTGTGGATTGATCCCTGTTCCAGCTGAGTTAGATTCAGGACCTGCCTCCTTGCCCTACATATGGTGGAGGTTGTAATAGAGTGGGATCTACCTTCGGCCACAGAATTTAAGATGCCACAATGCTGGTTTTATTCAGCTATAAAGCCAGTAAAACTAAAATCCAATTATATTTTATGAGCACAAAAGGACAAAGCGACAGTTCAGAGTGTGAAAAAATATCAGAACCTCTACTGAGCTGAACTCTCATTCTAAACTTGTGTCAAGTGTCACGAGATAAGTAGCAGATCCACCTACACTCCTTGGCAAAGTTACAGTAAACCCTGAGCACCGTAACTTGGCTCAGCAGCCACTGTTCCCCAAAAGGACCACCAAAGCTGCTTTATCTCAGAGTGCACAGAAGTCTGCAGCAGATTTACTGTTTCAATCTACGCACTGGGAAATGAAACTAGTTTACAAGCTGAATTTCAACATTTTCTCCTCAGCTTTATCTGCAGTGGGAGCACAAAACATCAGAACTTCTCCCTGTCTTAAGGATGTGCCCTCTGCTGGGGTCAGGTTGCCTTGAACAAATCCAGTCAATTCTGTGGTTCCTGTTGAGAGATGTTTTTTTGGAAAATAAAAGCATTTTTCTTTACTGTGGGGAAATGTGGCCAATGCTGCTTGTACTACAGGTCAAGTTGAAAGGAAAGTTATTGAAAAACTACGAGGCACATACAAGTGATCATTCTGAAAGGTTTTGGCCCTGCAAACTTTAAAATGTTCCTTTACAGCACATTGAAGATTCTTTATATCCAATTTATTCTTACTTATCCAATTGCAAATCAGAGAATCATCTGAAAAAGACTTTGCTCCATGTTCCTACACTGTTACCTCTGGTTGCCCAAGAATTTCTAGTTGGCTCCGTCCTGTTTCTGCGCTATATGCTGTGTCTCAGTGAGAACATCCAGAAATATGTCAGGCTTTGTGGGTAAATTAATGACCCTCCGATCTACCCCTTGTCACCTCTCTTACTCCCCCTCTCCCTTCCTCTATATTTTCAGAATGGTTGCATGATATCCAGTGCCAAATGAGCAGTAATTTCTTCCAATTGAAGATTCTAACAACAAGTCTCATTTCCTTCCATCCTTGTTACGAACTCCATTTCCCTCGCCACAAACTCCGTCCCTTTCCTGGCAACTTCAGAGGCTGAATCTGACAGTTTGCAATCTCAGTGCTATGTCTGAATCCAAGGTCATATATCATATGATCATATATCCATGCCGTCACTAAGACCATCTATTTCCAATTTTTTGTTTTAAATTCACTCATAGAACGTGGATGTTGCTGGTAGATGTAGACCAGCATTTATTGCCTGTACCCACCTACACTGCATCCTCTGGCAGCTTGTTGCATACATACACCACCCTCTGCATGGAAAGGTTGCCCCTTAGCTCCCTTTTAAATCTTTCCCCTCTCACCTTAAACCTATGCCCTCTCGTTTGAGACTCCCCTTCCCTGGGAAAAAGACCTTGGCTAGTCACCCTCTCCATGGTCTTCATGATTTTTGTAGAATAATATTTAGGTATTTGGTTGTTTTGTTCACTTGTAAAGAAGTGTCACACATTCACATTGAAAATTGATTTTACTACGTTATTTTTACCTATTTAATATGAAAAAAATCAGTAAAGATATAAAGATTCCCCAAAACCTGTCTAGCATGAAAAGGTTGCCCCTTAGGTCTAGGGTGGCACGGTGGCTCAGTGGTTAGCACTGCTGCCTCACAGTGCCAGAGACCTGGGTTCAATTCCCGCCTCAGGCAACTGTCTGTGTGGAGTTTGCACATTCTCCCCATGTCTGCGTGGTTTTCCTCCGGGTGCTCTGGTTTCCTCCCACACTTCCAAGATGGGCAGGTTAGGTAAATTGGCCATGCTAAATTGCCTGTAGTGTTAGGTGAAGGGGTAAATGTAAGGGAACGGGTCTGGGTGGGTTGCTCTTCGGAGGGTCGGTGTGGATTTGTTGGGCTTGTTTTCACACTGTAAGTAATCTAATCTAATCAACAGTTGCAAGACACAGGTTAGGAGTGTGATGGCCACTTGCCTGGATAAGTACAGCTCCAAAAACACTCAAGGTGGCATCAAGGACAAAGCAGCTTGCTTGATTGACACCACATCCAACACCTTCGGTCTCCAACATAGACACTCAGTACCTCCAAGGTGCACAGCAGAAATTCACCCAGACTTCTTTGACAGCATCTTCCAAACTCATAACCACTGCCATCTGGAAAGACAAGGGCAGTGCATACATGGAAATACACATAAGGTCACATCCATGCCACTCACTTAGAAACATAAATCAACATTCAGTCAGTATTGCTGGATGCAAATGTGAGAATTCCCTTGCAATAGCATTGGGGGGCATCCCAAATAAAATTGACTTCAGTGGTTTAAGAAGGCAGCTCGCCACCACCTTCTCAGAAGGGAAAATGGGGGTGGACTATAAATGCTGGCTCAGACAGTGATGACCACATCCTGTGAGTGAATAAAATTGAAGAAGGATCCATTGCAAGTTGGCCACAGGGAATGGTTTATCTATTGCACCCTCTGGAAGTTTGGCATTGCTAGGCATGTCAGGGCACTGTTTTGTCTTCAGATCTCAATAGCAGATTCCTTTGACTTGTTGAAACTTAGTGAAAAATGTTTACATCATAAAATAAAAATTTCAAAGATAATTTAATATTTCAAATGGTAGCATGGTTTGATTAATGTGCATCCATCCAGTTTGATGTTCAGTCACTTATCTCAGCTGAAACCTTCAAATGAAAGACTTCGGAGTTATTTTCATTGAAGACACTTTGGTTCATTTCAGAGCCTTTAATGAATAATCTGGAAATAGGCAGCTGAGATTGCAAGAGTGCTCATTATAAAAGTTCACTTGTTGATCTGTATCATTACAATTTCTGCACCTTGTAATTCATATGATGATTTTTTGTGTTTTCTTCGATGAATTTCAGTGCGAACTCTCATTACCTTAGCTATCTTAACGACATTTTTAAAAAAGTTGATTTCCAACATATAGCCTCAGGTTCCACATGAGGACCGAAGGGTTTTGTTTTGTTTTTTTTCAAGGTACATTATGCTGTTAACATTGTACAGATCCAAAGAAGCCTTGTGGAATGATAAGCCCATGTCTGGGCATGATAAGTCTGTGGTATAGATTTAACATTGCACCATTACTTGGCAAGAAGCAAGTCTGAAAAAGTTTTATTTAAATGGTAAACGATTCACTATTGTGCTTAAAAGGGAAAATAATTTTCTGTATATGATCATGGATAAGAAAACCCAGAAAGAAATTTATGGTAAATTGCAATAACAAGAACAAATGCAATCTATTGCAAATTTGTTAAGAATTGATAATCAAATGTCTGTAAGATACAATGCAAACTTCAGTTCACTTTTAGTAAAACATTACATGTTAAACAGATATCAAAATTCCAATGCTTCTATTTTGAAAGTAAAGCATAAGGTTTTGAGAGCTCTTGTGCTGCAGTGGTAGTGCCTCCGGCCTATCACCCTCACCTTGACCTCCTTCCACCTATCACATTTCCATCGCCCCTCCCCCAAGTCCCTCCTCCCTACCTTTTATCTTAGCCTGCCTGGCACCCTCTCCTCATTCCTGCTGAAGGGCTCTGGCCCGAAACGTCGAATTTCCTGTTCCTTGGATGCTGCCTGACCTGCTGTGCTTTAACCAGCAACACATGTTCAGCTAAAATGCTAGCTCCTGGCTCATTTACATGGTGTAATCTGGCCCACGGAAGACCAGGAAAGTCATTCCTTCTATCTCTTATTCATTTGTTTTCAATTTTGTGAGGGCACAGGCTCAAAAAGAAAGTATTTGAATAACTAATTTATGTGGCTAATAATAAGAACACCAAGGTCGTCTAAACAACTTGCAGGATAGACGTGGTTAAAGAGAATACCTGTATTCATTTCAATTTTCTGTGTGGGCTGTATGGTCCATACACATTTTGTAGCTGGTAAAAGGCAAAAAATTTCCAAACAGGAAGCTTCATCTCATTAAAATCAATACCACTTCGTAAAATTTAGACTCATTTACCAGCAGTGTCATATGCCAGGTTTGTCAATACAGGCAATATTTTGCATTTAAAACATGATAATTGTTCCTGCTTATACAAGCCCTTCTATTAAAAATTAGGTCATGGTCTAGCAGCTTTGATAACCAGATAAATGACACACGTGAAAAGTCAGCTATGTTATTCGATACCACATAAAATTGCTGCTTTTATGTGGAATTTGATTTCCAATTAAAGAATAGCAATGCAAAACATACACATGGAAGAGACAGGACAGCATTTCAGAATTCAATAACGCTGGATGAGTCTGAATACACAAGTCCCAAAGATCTAAGTACAGAATAAACAGATATTTTAATCATCATGTATTTGCTTGGTATCAGTTACATTTGTCCCACTGATCATTCGTTGTAAATGTAAATCCAGCCAGAATTAATTATTATAATTCTTGCTACTGTCAGGATACCACAGACAAACTTAATTGAAGACAGTGTTGGCTGCAGCTTGTTGATACGTTTAATATCAGTAGCAGCTGGGTATGTTTGGAGTTTAGAAGATCAGCTACCACTTGCCAAAATTGAGCCTTGGTGCTAAAGATAACCAGCATCCTGTCTCCTGGTTTCTTTCAGGTTAATTTCAATGCTCTGAGTCATGCCTCTTGGCCCAAAACCTCTGAGCTTTCTGTTGTGGACACAGGATGCAGAAGTGAGTAAGGTAGAACCAGAGGTTACTGTAAACACATTAATACTAGAATGTTGACGGAGCAAGTCTCTGGTGTTGGTGAGGAATCCGACACCGAAAGGAGAAAGGGGCTAGTGATATGCAGGTACAGGCTTTTACAGAATAGTCAGCCACAGAGGACATAGCCAGTAAATGGAGCCTTTGTGAAAGAGAAGGCTGGAAACTCTATGAGGGGGAAATGACTGTTTTCCAGCCGAGAATGTCCAATCCATGTAATACAATGATGTCGCTGTAGTACTGAATAAAAGGTAAATAGTGCCAAAAGTAAATCTTTCAGATCACTGGGGCTAAATTAAACTGATTTTTGCAAGTTCAGCCAGGATGTAAAACCATAATATGATGCAATTTGTGCTGAATTTCCCTGTTTGAAGGAGTACTTCATGGAAACAAACAAATTAAATTTTTCTTCTTTATTAACATCTGCTAATAGAAACCAATAAATGTTGAGTTGGATTTTGTAAAATTATATACATAGCCAACTTGTAGAATAATAAAAATCAAAGCTCCAAAGTTAGAATATATTCGCTTCCATAATAAGCGTGGATTTTGAGCAGAATTTATGTTAATATGTTGGGTCTTCTCAATTTATTAATTAGATTCCATTCTTTTAAGAGATGGTTTCAGATGGTGATTTCAGGATAATCTCCTTAAAAGCATTTATCTTTTGTTCAACACTGGTCACAAATGGGAAATACCATGTGGAACCCTTTGACAATCCACGTTAATAAATTCTCACCTTTTGGCAGCATCAAGGGTTAAAGTCAGTGTTATGTGCATTGATGTAGCTCAAATTGTGTGGCTTATTCAGTGAATGGAAAATTTTAGTAATGAACATTGAGAGGAGCACTTCAGAGTTGAATTCAATTTCATTGTGGGAAAAGTGTGAGAAGGGACCTTGTAAAAAAAAAATAAATTAGTGTTGATTAATATATTTTGAGGTGCACGGTGTCCCTATTTCTAGCCTAGAAACACTATATGAGTTGTAGTCCCATTCCAGGACTTTTTGTTTATGGGAAGTGTGTTTGTAACATGGTCAAATGGATTGATTCTTACCCTGTTAGTCCTTCCTGGACATCTAATTGTAGGTACTGAATGTAATGGCAAACCACTGCATTGTTATACCCAGGAGCATAGACCAATAGATATCCATGTCCCAACTTAGGACGGGAGAAAAGACAGACAGTTGACTGAAGGTCCTTCAACTTGGAAGATGAACATTGACCAACAGAACCTATTCAAACTTTAGACAAACTTTAGGTGAGACCAGCTACAATATATTGGAAAACTAGAACAGACTTAACAAAAATAGCTTATCCAATGGCAGCTAGGTCCCTTTAAAAAGGAACAGTGCTCGATAAATAATAGTTTGTGAAAAATATTGTGGATTAAAGGGCTAAGAAAAAAAATCACTTAGTTGGATTGTTACTATGTGGCTTTCAGAACATAGAAACAGGTCCTTTGGCCCAACTAGCTTGTGCTAGTGTTTCTGTTCTACACAAGCTGCTGCCCACATTGATTCATCCAACACCATCTACATACGTTTCCACTCCTTTCTTCAGCATGCACTCACTCAATTGCCCATCAAGGCATCTGTGGTATTCGCCTCAACTAATTCATCTACTTCTACATTCCATCAACTCTCTTGGAAGAAGTATAAGTTATTATTTGAGTATTAATAGCTAACTAATTTATACTTATGGCCCTTAGTTCAGGATTCCCCAACAAGTGGCAATATGTTCTCTACATCTTCCTTATAAAGACTCTTTCATAAATTTTGAACCTTTTCCTGAGTAACAAGCCTAGTCAATCTATCCAGAGAAGTAGGTAGAACCTTCCCAGCCTTTGAATGACATACACAATTGAGAAAAAGTTGAGAATCATGTGAGATCAGAAGTAAAGTGATTCCTTATAGCAGAAGAAAAAAAGTCCCATTTTTCAAGCCAAGTGTTGAATGGAGAGATAAGGTTCTTGCTAGTGAATGGCAAGAGACCTATTAGCATGCATTAAAAAACTCATGTAATCTCATTGATCTGCAGTTTCCCATTCCTATCCTCTGGATAGTAACTAGATGGCAACAATTCCCAACATGAAAGTTGGAACAATTACTTCACTACTTCAGCTCGCTCTTTGCTCCTCTGGGCCACCACCTTGGACATCCTGCACTAACATCTCGTGGTCTACTCCATGAGCAGTGACCACACATTCTACCCTGTCTATGAGGAACTCCAGGCCCTGTCAGCAAAGTGTCTGAGCATTAACCTCCCTAGGTGGCTTTTTGCTCATTTACCTACAATCACATGGCTCGTAAATTCTGTTTTGAACTCAGTGTTCAAAATGATGTTCTGACCTTTAAAAAAAGGAAAAACAAAACAGAACTGATTAACTAAACTCCATCTTTTTCCACCTTAAAACTCAAGTTCACAAGTAATAACCCCCACAAAGAGGTTGGTACATTGTTTCAAAGCCTGCAGATGATACAGCATTTGGGATGAATTGTGAACTGTCAGGGGGAACTTCAAAAAGACACACACAGGTTTGCTGGAATAAGCGATAAGTGGCAGACAAAATTTAATGCAGAGAAGTGTGAAGTGATTTATTTTGTTAGGAAGAATGCAGAGAGACATCATGAAATGAAAGTTTACAATTCTAAAGGGGCTGAAGAAGCAAAGGGACCAATGTGTATGTAAACAAATTATTGAAGATGGGAGGACAGATTGAAAGCAGTTAATAAAAGTATGTGGGACTCTGGGCTTTATTAGCATGAAATACAAAAGCAAGGAAGTTATGTTAAATCTGTATAACAAACTGGTTTGGCCTCATCTGGAATATTACATCTGACTCTGGGTATTTAGCTTTGAGAAGATTGCAAAGATATGAGAGAGAGAATGGAGGAAACATTCACAAGAACAGTGACAAAAATGAAGAACCTTACTTCCATGGATATGAAGTTAGGGTTGCTCTCCTCAGAGAAAAAAAAGAAGTTAAAGGAAATTTGATGGATGTGTTCAAAGTCATGAGGAGAATGACAGAGTGGATAGGAAGAAATTGAACCCATTAGCGGGGAAAAAAATCAAAACTCAGAGGGCGAAAGATTTAGATAATAGGCTATAATCATTCTTTCATTCAAAGCCTCAATTTTCTCAGATGGGTTAAGAACTGTTAGAGTTGGATGGAAACAATCTGGCTGTTATAAACACATTAATCGTGAAAAACATGTCAATCTATGTTGAGGCATATTAAAAGGAATTTTTTTTTTAAATTTAGAAATCATTCATATGAATTCAAAGAGTAAAGAAATAAAAGATACAGATGATACTGAAAATTAGATTTTCACTGCAATATCAAAGTAAAGGTTACGTTTCGCATTTGCTTGTATGATGTAAATTTCCAATAGTAGATTATAGAAGGTTTTAAATATATGTCAGATCTAGCACGATACTTTATTTTTGAAATCCAAGTTTGACTTCACTTTAAAGCAATATACCTCTTCATTGATTAGTACATTCTTGGTTATTCATGGACTTTGATCTTCCATCACTGACATGGCTGGCTGGAATTTTACCACAGTGACTGAAGTCCAACCCACTAGGACAGAAAGTGACCCAACTTTTTGGCTCTAAGACTGCCAAAACAACTCGAGACAGAGGCAATCACACTGCTGTCAGTAGTGGTGAGTGATGAGGCTGTGACTGTTCAGAGACCAAAGTGCCCTTGAAGGGTGATAAATGAAGTCAGGAGACTTCAGACCTTCGTGATTATGGTCAAAGTGCTTCAGTATGATTCACTGTTGGGGACAGGCTTTCCTCTGGCCGTGTGCAGGGAAGGGAGCAGTCAGGAATTCTCCATGGACCATGAAATGGAACTGGCCTGGGAGGCAGCCAGGTATCACTCAGGAGACTTCCCACACAGTATACCCGCTCCCACCACTTTGTGGCACATAGAAAACTGGCCCATTGAAAAACTGTTCCTTAACTCGCCCTTAAGTTGCGATGTTGGGCTCCAGGCACATAGCTGACCTGCAAACTTGTTACCATTGGCAAAATGTCACTGCAGTCAGAAGATGCTCTTGCTGCACCTCTCTTAGCCATGCTGTTAGTCTCCTAGCTCATCACAAAAGGCCTGGGGAGGCAACAGCCCCTAGGTTTGGATTTACACTTAAGACCTACTACTTTCAAGATATAAAATGCAATCCACCTATTACAAATGATCTCTTTAGGAATATTCTCCTTATGTGATTGCTAACAAAGCAAGATAACATTGCTGGTTCTTTTGTTACTTCTCTTTCTGAAAAAAAAACAAGCTCCTATGGAATTGTTAACGCTCTCTTCTTTCCCGTATATTCTAAATGAAATCACACTGTCCTCTGAGGTGAAACATTTTTCAGTCTTTTTCCTCTGTTCACTATGTTTTCTCTTCGGGCAAGGTGTCTACTTTCTGTTTAGTTCAGAAACAGAGAAATAAAGCTCTCTATATGTTTATGCTCTCCCCTCAAAACACTTCTCAGGAATGTTTTCATCTGCCTTGCTGTTTACTATCTTGCTGGCCTGTGGCTTTGGATGTTCTTTATCAATATTATATGACTAGACTGAGGCTTGTCTTGGTTTTTAAATTATAGCCTTTCTCCCCAGTGAAAGTGCCATCAGTATTTGACTTGGCATTTTGCAACACACCCAACAGCTAACAAAGCAAACATGTCTAAACTAGAGTTCAGGGTAGGCAGCAGCAATTATTTACACAGCATCTTTAAAAATAGCTTTTTCAAACATTCTTTCGTGGGTTGTGGGCATCACTGCCAAGACCAGAATTTATTTAAACCCATCCCTAACTGCCCTTGAATGGAATGGTTTGCTCAACCATTTTAGAGCTCAGTTGAGAGTCAACCACATTGCTGCAGGTTTGGAGTCACATAAAATGGACCAGCTAGAGATAACAGCTTTCAATCCCTGAAAGGACGTCAGTGAACCAAATGGATTGTTTTACAAACAACTCTTGCTTCATGGCTGCCATTACAGAGTCCAGCTTTCAATTCACAATTTTAATAATGTCATTCAGATCCAGCCAACTACTACGGTAGGATTTGAACCTATGTCCCCAAGGTGTAGTGTTGGCCCCTGCATTACTAAAGCAGTGACTTCATCACTATTCCACCAACTCCCCCACCTTGATAACATACAGGTACAGCAGAAACACTCTATTGAGGATATATTAAGAGGAATGAGGAGCATACCAGCAGGAGTTGGAGGGATGACTGTCAGAAAATTTCAAGAAGTTTGGATTGAGATGTGAACAGACCCAAGGACAGTGTTGCAGACAGGAAGTCTAAGATTGTTGAAAACCTTGGCACAAGAGGTAAACAGAATAAAGGAATCTCAGAAGGTGAACACCGCAGAACTGAATGTGGATGAGGAAATGAAGTTGGAGGAAATTGCAGGGTATGGTGAACATGGGTTGGTCTGAAAACAAATTGATCTGAAAACAAACTGATCTTAAATTCAAGTTGGTGATGGCAAGGAGCTAATGTGGACCAACCATGTTGGTGATGTCAAGGAAATATGCCTTAGTACAGGGCAGGTCAGACCAACTGTACTTCGTTTTTGGTGTTTAATGAGAGTAGACAGCAGGAACTAAGGATAACATTAGATAATGAGACTTAAATAGTTACAAAATTCAGAGATGAACGCTTTGTCAACAATTAGGGGAACTTTGTTGTAAGTTTGATTTTTCCCAATTCTATCACTGGGAGTGCTTACTTCACGTTTAATGTATTAGAGTTCATTCTCAACAAAATAGTAATGTTTGGATAGAAAGAGTGTTATATATTCTGTATATCTCAGAGACTAGTGTGATCTCTGTATTGGTGAATTTGCAACAGGTTTATTTTCAAGGAGCTGCATTGTACCTGTAATTATAATTGTAGCATGGTTACTCAGTGGTTAGCACTGCTGCCTCATAGCACTAGGGTCCCAGGTTCAATTCCAGCTCTGGGTGACTGTGTGGAGTTTGCACATTCTCCTTGTGTCTGCATGGGTGTGCTCTGGTTTCCTCCCACAGTCCAAAGATGTGCTGGTCAGGTGAATTGGTCATGCTAAATTGCCCATAGTGTTAGGTGCATTAGTCAGAGGGAGGTGGGTTACTCTTCGGAGGGTCGGTGTGGACTGGTTGGGCCGAAGGGCCTGTTTCCACATTGTAGGGAATCTAATCTAATCATAAAATCTTTATATTCATCCCTACTGCTCAGCTTCTAGTAGCTTTTGTGATTTCTGTTTAGTTCACTCTGACGCTGCAACCAGGCTGAACCAATCAAACAGTGAGCAGAACACACCTGCCTGACTCTCAAACACAGAAAGAATTGAACGCCACAAACAGCAACATTATTTAAAAACAAACAAAATCACAAAACACTCATCACAATTTTTTTTTACCTAATTAATTATTCCGATTAGTTAGCTTCACCTCAGGTTCACCGATGATTCTGAAATACTTCTTTTGCTGCTTCTGTATTACTTAGTAAGATATGACATGCCATAATTTAAATGTGCCTCAACTTATGGAGGGTAGATTGATAAGAAAAAGACTTGTATTTATAATACCTTTCAGTAGTTCACTTTACAATGGTGCTCTTTTGAATCATTGTCATAATTTAGGTAGCAAGGTGGTTAATTCGCACACAAAACTGCTTCAAACAGTAGTCCTACAACTCATTCGCTTTATCCTCGATCACAACGTCTTCACTTTGACAATCAGTTCTTCATCCAGACACATTGGTTAGCTATGGGGACCAAAGTTGCACCCCAATATGTCAACATCTTCATGCACAGGTTCGAACGAGACTTCTTCTCTACCCAGGACCTCCAACCAACATTATACTCCAGGTACATTGACAACATTTTCTTCCTCTGGACCCATGGCGAGGAGTCACTGATAAAACTACACAGTGACATCAACAAGCTTCATCCCACTATCAAACTCACCATCGACTACTCTCGATTATCTGTCTCATTCTTTGACACATGCATCTCCATCAAGGACGGACACCTCAGCACCACACTCTACCGCAAACCCACAGACAACCTCACAATACTACACTTCTCCAGCTTCCACCCAAAACATATTAAAACAGCCATCCCCTATGGATAAGCCCTACACATACACCGGATCTGCTCAGATGAGGAGGAACATGACGGACACCTGGAAGTACTCAGGGATGCCCTCACAAGAACGGGGTATGATGTTCAACTCATCAACCACCAGTTCCGATGTGCCCCAACAAGGAACCATAATGACCTCCTCAGGAGACAGACATGTGCTGCAACCGACAGGGTACCCTTCATTGTTCAGTATTTCCGGGAGCCGAGAAACTACGCCATATTTTTCGTGATCGGCAACTCATTATCAATGAGGATGAGCACCTCACTAAGACCTTCCCCACACCTCCACTACCTGCCTTTAAATAACCACCAAACCTTAAACAGATCATTGTTCGTAGCAAACTGCCCGGCTTTCAGGACACCTCAGTACAACCCTGTCACAGTAGGTGCTGCAAGACGTGTCAGGTTGTGGACATGGATACCACCATTACGCATGGGGATATCTCCCACCATGCAGTTACTCATGTGACTCAGCCAACACTGTCTATCTTGTACATTGCAGGCAAGGATGCTCTGAGGCATGATACATTGGGGAAACTGAGCAAAGGCTACGAGAACAGAGGAATGGGCACCGCACAACAATCAACAGACAGGAGTGTTCCCTACCAGTTGGAGAACACTTCAGCAGTCCAGGATATTTGACCTCGGACCTTCGAGTGACCATCCTCCAAGGCGGGCTTCGGGACAGGCAGCAGCGAAAAGTGGCTGAGCAGAGGCTGATAGCTAAGTTCGGCACCCACAGACAGGGCCTCAACCGGGACCTTGGGTTCATGTCACACTACAGGTGACAACCATTGCACTATACACACACAGACACTCACTCACACACACACACACACACACACACAGGCACTCCTATACACACACATACACACTGACACATGTATACGCAGACATGCACACAGACACTCACACTCTCCCATGCGTCCTCTCACAGACTTAGACCACTCTACACTCACGCACGCACATATATACACTCTCTCTCATAGACACTCACAAGCCCCCCACCCCAGACACACACACACACACACACACACACACACACACACACACACACACACACACACACACACACACTCCTACAGGCACACACGCCCACACTCACACATGCACCCCCTCACACACTTAAGCCACTCTCTCTCACACTCACAATCCCCCACCAGGGAGACAGACACACACACAGATGCACACATACACACATACTTTTGTGGGGTGAATTTGTACTTTCAGAGTTACACTGTACTTTGCTCAAAAACTGCATGAATTCATGTAAGATTCTGTTATCTCACTTTTTAGATTAGAAAAAGTCTAAACATTATGGCGCAGACAGGGAACCCGGGGGGGCGGTGGGTGGTGCTCACACCTTCAACATAATGTCTGGCTAACACCAATTTTAGATTACATTAGATTACTTACACAGTGTGGAAACAGGCCCTTCGGCCCAACAAGTCCACACCGACCCATAACCCACCCAGACCAATTCCCCTACACTTGCTCCTTCACCTAACACTACAGGCATTTTAGCATTGCCATTTCACCTAACCTGCACATCACCCAGAGGAAACCCACGCATACATGGGGAGAATGCACAAACACCACACAGACAGCCTGAGGTGGGAATTGAACCCAGGTCTCTGGCACTATGAGGCAGCAGTTCCAACCACTGAGCCACCGTGCCGCCCACATTACAGTTAACCTGAGAATGTAACTTTTTAAAAAAAGTTTTGTGATTTGCACATGAAAGAAATGAAACTATCATGGTATTTGAACAGATGAAAGACGCAACAAACAATCAAGGTATTTTTCAGTGTACAATTTCATTTAAATCACACTATAAACTTTTACTGTAAATTCTGTGTCTAACAATCGTGTCCTCCCCAGCACCTGATGAAGGAGCAGCGCTCGGAAAGCTTCCAATTCAACCTGTTGGACTATAACCTGGTGTTGGGTGATTTTTAACTTCTAACAGCAATGACTGTATAACCTGCTTTTATAATGTTGAATGCAAAATAAATGTTGGCCAGAAAACTGTGGAAAACTCCCCTCTTCATAATAGTGACATGGCATTTTTTATATCCATTTTAGAGTGTAGATAGGGTACTGGTTTAATGTCTTAGACAAAGGGCAGTGCTTCCAACAATGAAGCGTTCCCTCAGTACAGCACTAGAGTATCAGCCTTGAGTTTTATGGTCAAATACTGGAATGTTGCCTTGCACCCTCTCTCTCCACCCCAGCACCCCAAATATAGATATGGTGGCCAAGGCATCAGGCAGCCTGAGTACCCTTTGGCCAGTTGAGGAGTTTTAAGTTACCAATTGATAACTATGTAAGGAATTCTTCCCATTGCTGGGGGTATTTTACCCATGGCCGGCTTAAGCACACACCATGTCTGAAGCCTAGTAGCTCGCACTGATGACAAAGAATCCCTTCAATGTCAAAACAGGTCCTTCAGCCCAACAAGTCCATACTAACCATCTGAAGGATATCTCACCCAAACCTATTTCCCTACCCAATTACTCTACATTTATCCTTAACTAACACAGGCAATCTTAGCAGGACTTATACACTTAATGGTAAGGTCCTAGGTAGTTGTTGCTGAACAAAGAGACTTTGGAGTGCAGGTTCATAGCTCCTTGAAAGTAGAGTTGCAGGTAGACAGGATCTCACAAGTTTTTTGAAGGTTTGTAGCTCATGTTGAAGTTTAGGGTGTAGGTTTGCTCGCTGAGCTGTAGGCTTGATATCCAGACGTTTCATTACCTGGCTAGGTAACATCATCAGTGGTGACCTCCAAGTGAAGCGAAGCTGTTGTCTCCTGCTTTCTATTTATATCTTTCTCCTGGATGGGGTTCTTGGGGTTTGTGGTGATGTCATTTCCTGTTCGTTTTCTGAGGGGTTGATAGATGGCATCTAGATCTATGTGTTTGTTTATGGCGTTGTGGTTGGAGTGCCAGGCCTCTAGGAATTCTCTGGCATGTCTTTGCTTAGCCTATCCTAGGATAGATGTGTTGTCCCAGTCGAAATGGTGATTTTTTTTTCATCCATGTGTAGGGCTATGAGGGAGAGGGGGTCGTGTCTTGTTGTGGCTAACTGGTGTTCATGTATCCTGGTGGCTAACTTTCTTCCTGTTTGTCCTACTTAGTGTTTGTGGCAATCCTTGCATGGAATTTTATAGATGACGCTGGTTTTGTCCATGGGTTGTACTGGGTCTTCTAAGTTTGTTAGTTTTTGTTTGAGAGTGTTGGTGGGTTTGTATGCTACTAGGATTCCGAGGGGTCTCAGTAATCTGGCTGTCATTTCTGAAACTTCTTTAATATATGGTAAGGTGGTTAGGGTTTCTGGCTGTGTTTTGTCTGCTTGTCGTGGTTTGTTCTTGAGGAATCTGCGCACTGTGTTTTTTGAGTATCCATGCTTCTTGAATACGTCGTATAGGTGGTTCTCCTTTGTTTTTCGAAGTTCAGCTGTGCTACAGTGTGTGGTGGTTCATTGGAATAGTGTTCTGATACAGCTTCGTTTATGTGTGTTGGGATGGTTGCTGGTGTAGTTGAGTATTTGGTCAGTGTTTGTCGGTTTTCTGTATACGCAGGTTTGTAATTCTCCCTTGTCCTTTATTTCTACTGAGACGTCCAGAAATGCAAGTTTGTTGTCAGTTTCTTCCTCTTTGGTGAACTTTATGCCTGTGAGGGTGTTGTTGATAATGTTAAATGCCTCTATCTTGTTTCATTTTGTGATGACAAAGGTGTGAACCTAGATTTTTGGTTTGATGATTGGTAGGGCTGTTTGTTCAAGCGTTTGCATTACCACTTCTGCTATGAATCCTGATAGCGGAGATCCCATGGGTGTGCTGTTGGTTTGTTTGTAGATTATGTTGTTGAAAGTGAAGTGGGTGGTGAGGCACAGGTCCACTAGCTTCATGATGTTTTCGTCGATAATGTGATTGATGGTGGTTGGTGTGTGTGTGTGATGGTCTGTTCTAAAAGTATGACGAGTGTTTCCTTTGCTAGGTCGATGCTGATGGAGGTGAACAGTGCTGTTATGTCGAATAAGATCATTGCTTCGTCTTCCTCTATTTTGGTGTTTTTGATGATTTTTAGGAATTCCTGGGTGGAATGGATGGAGTTGCGTGTAGTTCTTTGGCCAGTCTGTAAGTTGGTGCTCCGGGTAGTGAGACTATAGGTCTGAGGGGGGCTCCTGGTTTATGGATTTTTGGTAGTCCGTAGAATCGTGGGGTGTTGGTCCCGTCGGGTTTCATTTTCTGGAATTCGGTCTTATTCAATTGTCTGGAATTGTGTAATTTTCTTAGGAGATATGTAATTTTGTTTCCTCCTTGTGGGGTCAGGTCTAGCGCCACCTGTTGGTAGGTGTTGGTGTCTGCGAGTAGTGCATTGGCTTTCTCTATGTAGTCCCTTCTGTTCAGGATGACCTTTGTCTGCAGGTAACATAACGATGTTTTTGTCTTTTTTGAGGTTTTCTAGGGCTTTCTTTTCTTGTGGGTTCAGTTTGTTTCCTTCCCTTTTTCGGCTCAGAGTAGATGCAACCGTCTGTCTGATAGTTTGTTGTGCTTCCTCCGTGAGATTGTTGTCCTTCAATGTGGTTTCTAATGCCCCTCGGAAATCCTTCTTGTCAGCGTCTCGGTAATTGAAATTTAATCCTTTGACTAGTACCGCTTTTTTGTGTCTGATGGGGTTCAGTCTGATAAGTTCTTTATCCATGCCCCTGTGTTATTGGTTTTGTCTTTTTTTGTGAGTTTGTCAAGTTTTTTCTTCAGGTCCCGATTTTTCTTTATCTGTGTTTGTCGTTCTTAAGTGTTTATGGCTCGTTCTACAGCCTCTGTCCGTTCTTGAGTTGTTGCTTGTTTGAATAACGGTTTTTGGCGCGCAATTTCCCGCTTGTACTTTCAGAGTCTGTGGTGGGAGTCATTGATTAGTTCTCGGAGCATTCTGCGGCCATTTCGTTCTGTTAAATTTCTGGCTTGAGGTGTTTTTATCGGCAGTTTATATTGGAGACATATCAGCAGTACCTGTTTTCTTAAACATTCATGTAGGAAGTACAGTTGTTTGCGGATGGAACTCTCTCGGATGGAATTCCTTTCCCATCTTCGGGACAGTTGTAGCATGTTGCACCCATAGGTTTTCGCAAGGTTTGTAGCTCAGATTGAGGTTTAGGGTGTAGGTTTGCTCGCTGAGCTGTAGGTTTGATATCTAGACATTTCATTACCTGGCTAGGTAACATCATCAGTGGCGACCTCCAAGTGAAGCGAAGCTGTTGTCTCCTGCTTTCCACGTATACAGAAAACCGACAAACACTGACCAAATACTCAACTACACCAGCAACCATCCCAACACACACAAACGAAGCTGTATCAGAACACTATTCCAACGAACCACCACACGCTGTAGCACAGCTGAACTTCGAAAAACAAAGGAGAACCACCTATATGACGTATTCAGGAAGCATGGATACTCAAAAAACACAGTGCACAGATTCCTCAAGGAAGAAAGTTAGCCACCAGGATACATGAACACCAGCTAGCCACAAAAAGACACAAACCCCTCTCTCTCATAGCCCTACACACGGATGAAAAAAAACACCATTTTGACTGGGACAACACATCTATCCTGGGACAGGCTAAGCAAAGACATGCCAGAGAATTCCTACAGGCCTGGCACTCCAACCACAATGCCATAAACAAGCACTTAGATCTAGATGCCGTTTATCAACCTCTCAGAAAACGAACAGGAAATGACATCACCACAAACCCCAGGAATCCCATCCAGGAGAAAGATATAAATAGAAAGCAGGAGACAACAGCTTTGCTTCACTTGGAGATCGCCACTGATGATGTTACCTAGCCAGGTAATGAAATGTCTGGATATCAAACTTACAGCTAAGCGACAAACCTACACCCTAAAGGTAGATAGGATAGTGAAGAAGGCATTTGTCATGCTTTCCTTTATTGGTCAGAGTATTGAGTACAGGAGTTGGGAGATCATGTTGCGGCTGTACAGGACATTGGTTAGGCCACTGTTGGAATATTGCGTGCAATTCTGGTCTCCTTCCTATTGGAAAGATGTTGTGAAACTTGAAAGGGTTCAGAAAAGATTTACAAGGATGTTGCCAGGGTTGGAGGATTTGAGTTATAGGGAGAGGCTGAACAGGCTAGGGCTGTTTTCCCTGGAGTGTCAGAGGCTGAGGGGTGACCTTATAGAGATTTACAAAATTATGAGGGGCATGGATAGGATAAATATCCAAAGTGTTTTCTCTGGGGTCAGGGAGTGCAGAACTAGAGGGCATAGGTGAGAGGGGAAAGATATGAAAGAGACATAAGGGGCAACTTTTTCACACAGAGGGTGGTACGTACATGGAATAAGCTGCCAGACGATGTGGTGGAGGCTGTTACAATTGCAACATTTAAGAGGCATTTGGATGGGTATATGAATAGGAAGGGTTTGGAGGGATATGGGCTGGGTGCTGGCAGGTGGGACTAGATTGGATTGGGATATCTAGTTGGCATGGACGGATTGGACTGAAGGGTCTGTTTCCATGCTGTACATCTCTATGACTCTCTGACATCACTGAACATTATGGGCATTCTGCACTGGCCAATTCACCTAACCTGCACATCTTTGGATTATGGGACCAAGCCAGAACACCTAGAGGAAAACCAAGCAGACATGGATAGTCACCCAAGGATGGAATCAAACCAGGGTTCCTGGCGCTGTGAGGCCCAGGTGCCAGGATAAGTTGGGGGATGGGGATGAACCACCTCAAGAGACATCCTGAGTGCATTAGAGCACTGTCTGAAGGTCATCTTTCCTCATTTACCCTCTGTCAAATCTGGCATGTGAATCAC
This sequence comes from Hemiscyllium ocellatum, assembly GCF_020745735.1. NCBI lineage: Eukaryota > Metazoa > Chordata > Chondrichthyes > Orectolobiformes > Hemiscylliidae > Hemiscyllium > Hemiscyllium ocellatum. The sequence goes on from NC_083408.1 coordinate 41,707,244, forward strand.
GAGACTCTCACCCATCTCAAAGCATTCGCTGGGGCTTGCCAACCTGGGCCAGCTGACAATACGACTTCCCAACCATCACCACTGACGTCATGGCTTGTGGCCCAGGGCTTTTAGCCAGAGAGGGCAGGGACCACATTGCCTTGTGATATCCAGACTTGACCAAAAAAAGTTAACTTGAATGTAAGAGTGCTACAAAATGCATTCTACCAAACCAATGCTTTGAAGAACTAAACATGACTAGGAAAATAAACTTCCTTTTGTGCTTTTGGCCATGGACTACTCCAAACACACAACTGATTGTCCGGTAAGTTTGCATGAGACTATTAAAGTATAATTCACTTGTCATTAGTGAAAGCCATGGGAGACAGGGGGCATGAAAATGGAAGAGAAAGATAGAGACACCCAAGGCACTGAGTAAAAGATACCTCTCTGAATCATCTTTGCCAACAAAATTGAAATCAGATCACTAAATCAGCAATCACATTTTCTACCTTATTGCAAGTATTCATGACAAAATTTGCAAATATGAAGCTCCCGAACACCTAGTTTTGGCTAAAGCTCTTTGCTGTGTGGACAACATGAAGTGACATCTGATTGGTTCCATGGAGGATGACAATGGTATCAAGACCCTCCCATCTAATGCCTAGGGGTTGTGTGTCAGGTCCCGAGAGAGAGAGAGAGATTAAGAGCAAAAGGCTGCCAGGTCAGATGTTGGAGGTATTAGGAATCTGTGGAGTGTACCTCAGTGTGAGGTGATGCATTTTGGGAGGACTATCAAGGCAGGTGAGTGTACATTGAGTAGTAGGACCTTAGGAAGTATAGAGAACCACAAGGACCTTAGTGTGTAAATCCATAGATCATTGAAGGCAGCAGGAGCAGCAGGTAAAGATGATTAGGAATGCAAAAGGACTACTTGCATTTTAGTCAAGGCATTGAATATAAGAACACGGAAGTTATGGACGGAGCTGTACACAACTCTTGTTAGAGCACAGTTTGAGTATTCTGGCACAGTTCCAGTCAACACACTATAGAAAGGAAGTAATTGCTCTAGAGAAGGTACTAAAAAGAGATTCACCAGCTGAAGTGATTAAGCTTGGAATAGAGACTCGATAGGCTTTTTATGGAGAGAGAAGAGGAGACCTGAAATATTTGAAATATGGAAAGTTCTGAGGGGCCTAGGACAGGCTAGATATGGAGAATCATTTCCGTTTGGTAGAGGGGTCAAGAAACAGGGTCAGTTTTACAGTAAAGAACGGAAGGCTTAGAGGGCATTTGAGCAAAACATTTTTCATCAAGAGGGCTGTGGGCATCTGAAACTTACTGTCAATAAAAGGTGGGCAGAGGTTGGTGCCTTCAACACACTATTCAAATGAACACTTGAAATGCCATAGGCTATGGGTTAAGCACTGGAAAATGAGATCAGAATAGATAGATATTTGATGACTGAGGTGGAAACAACGAGCCAAAGAGCCTTTTTCCACACTGTAAAAACACTATGACTCAAGTGTCTGTGGTACATGTTGGAGGTCAGAAGAATAGTTGCTCAGGAGCAGTACTAGGTAATTAATAATTAACATTTCCTGAGTAACTGTTTACTTAACTGCTACAGAACCCCCCAAAAATTCTCAGATTTAAAAGGAATACTTTTCAAGTGTTACAGGCATAATGGAATGAGAGTCATAGAGTCATAGAGGTGTACAGCACAGAAACAGACCTTTTGGTCCAACTTATCCATGCCGACCAGATATCCTAAATGAATCTAGTCCCATTTGCCAGCACTTGGCCCATGTCTCTCTAAACCCTCCCTATTCATGAACCCATTCAGATGCCTTTTAAATGTTTCAATTGTACCAGCCTCCACCACTTCTTCTGGCAGCTCATTCCATATACATACCACCGACTGTGTGAAAAAGTTGCCTCTTAGGTCCCTTTTAAATCTTTCCCCTCTCACCCTAAACCTATGCCTTCTAGTTCAGGACTCCCCCCACCTCAGGAAAAAAACTCCTTGTCTATTTATCCTATCCATGTCCCTCATGTTCTTACAAATATCTATAAGGTCACCCCTCAGCCTCCTATGTTCCGGAATTTCCCAATGGAAATTGCAACTTCCCGGACAACTCCCATCGATGCTTCAGTAACAATTATCTGGCCGTTGGAAAATCTGGACCAATACATTTAAAGTTATCTAACTTCTTGAGTAAACATGATAATCTTATCAGAATAATGTCTCCATCTCGTAGTCGTATGTCATCCCACGAGAATGGATGCAGTGGGTAATTTTCCTATCAATCAAGATTGGAGGCCTCACAGTTGTGTGGTTGGGATTACTTTTATGCACCTCATTTGTATGTAACTGAACTCCACTCTTACCTGAGAATTTTCTGAGAGATTTATTTTGCCAGTTATGAGTTCTGTTCGGTGCAATTCGTAGATACCTTTTATAGAATGTCTTGGCTGTTCGCTTCAGTCTAATGTTTAATTGGAGTGTGTTGCTGTAAAACACACAATTACGTGAGACTGGCTCAATTTCACACCCTGCCTTCAATTAATTTGGCTGATTCCCGAGCTTTAAACACAAGATCTGTGGCAAACTGGTACTGAAGCGCTGAGGAAATGGTTCAAATGTGACAGTGCACCAAGGCTCTATCTGATCTCAGAGCTAGAAGGTTGCACTGCATTAATTTGATGTAAAGTCAGGGAATTCTGTATCATGGTCTGGCCAGTCCCTCAAATCAACATCACCAACAGATTCATTACAAGGCCACAACCAATCGTGCCGCTGTGTGCAAATGAGCTGAATGCGTTTGCTATGTTACATCTCAAATGTTTCTCACCAACTGTAAATCCCTAAAAGATATTGAGACTATGAGTGACACTATGTAAATGCTAGTTTTTCTTTTCCCAAAGTGGAAGTGAAAATCAGAAAGGAGAAAAGTGACTTGCTGATTTGCTACAACTTAATTGTACAATCATGTAAAAATCAAAATCTAGCCCTTTGCGTGCTCTATCCAAGTACTGCTTAACAATCCCAGGAGGATTGCCAGTCACACATCTATAATATTTTGTCCCTCCTAAACTGGAACAGGATAGTTCATGACATTTGTCCCATAATTGCTGTTGATAGTTTGAGTCTGTCACTCACAGCAGCACTGTCTTTGGAAATACAACCTGAGTTTCTATACATAAAATAATAGTTCCTGAATCATAACACTTCACTGTTTTACTAGACGGGAAGAAAGGAGAGATTAAATTAGGCTTGGCAGTGAAAATGACACCAAAGCTAGCACTATGAACTGGAAACAAATAAAACAAATACTGGCACTATCAGAGGAAATGCATCTCATTACCATGTCAATACAGGGAGGAATGTTCCCCTAGTCCGGATATGTGATGTCTATATTTATTAATACATCTGATACACTCCATTCCTCAACACTGAACTCTACTGTGAAAGTAAAGGCAGGGTTTTACCATGTTTAAAATAAAAGAAAGGATAATGTCTTTTCCTTTGTGATAATTAATATCACATTCTCAAAATTTAATGCTGTGCACTTCTGTGATTGGACCGCCTGACAAACAATGGCTGAGTTAATGTCTTTGAGTGTGAGCTGATGGGTCGTATGCTACTGGACACATATATACAAATGTTTTTCTTGGATTTTAAATGAGATGGAGCTTGGTAGACCAAATCTCAATCTCAGCATGTCAAATTAACATGATCTGATTCAGTAGATGTGATTAGTGCTGTGACTGGCCATGTTTTTCAAGTGGCACAATATATATTGCAAGATTTTAAGGCGGCCTTTAGTGGGTTTTAACAGCCCTTCTCCTGCCCACCTCTGTTGCAACATCAGGATGGTTCTTTGAAATGCAATGATCAGGCTGTGAATGCCTTTTCTAGACCAATGTAAACTGGACCTTTTGATAATGGCCTCAATTCCAGTTGTATCTCACTGTTTGAAAATACCAGTTAGGTACCAGCTCCCTCAGGTTAGTGCCAGCAAGTTTGGTCATGGTACAATTTCCACTTGCATTGTCTATGTTACCCTGAGTATACTTTTAACAGACATGTTCGTGATATCATGGCATATTACCTGAAAGTATAAAGGTCTCAGACACCATCTTACTGGGAAGCATGATATACTACAAAAAACATGCTACTGTGTAAACTAACAGTTTAATTTTAACCAAGGCACTAATGTGCCTAAGAAAGTCACGTGTGCATATTATATAGCTAGTTGTGATAAATGTCTGTTGGATGCTTCAATCAGGCATTATCCATGGCTAGTTTCTTAAGTTGAGGGAAACATAAAACTTGTTGCATCAAGTATAATATCTGGTGAGCAGGGTATGATGCAGGAGGATGCGAATGAACACTTTGCCTGCTACTGGTGAAGACAATCTCCAAAAAGACCATCAAAACACAAGGGCTATAGTTTGGCTTACAAAAACCTTGTAGTACTGTTTTGAGTTCATATGTTGAATGTGGGAGCTCTTCTTAAAAACTATGGTTCATAGATCCCAGCAGAATACTATGTAAACTATGTGAATATTATGTATGGGCAGCACAGTGGCTCAGTGGTTAGTACTGCTGCCTCACAGTATCGTGGACTTGAGATCAACTGTCTGTGTGGAGTTTGCACATTCTCCCTGTGTCTGCGTGGGTATCCTCTAGGTGCTCTGGTTTCCTCCCACTGTCCAAAGATGTGCAGGTTTGGTGAATTTGCCCATGCTAAATTGCCAGAGGGATGTGTAGGTAAGATGCATTAGTCAGGGGCAAACATAGGGTAGGGGAATAAGTCTGGGTGGGTTACTGTTTGGAGGATTGGTATGGACTTACTGGACTGAAGGCCTGTAGGAATTCTAATTCTAAAAATGGAATAAATGCCATCACTTATGAAGAGTAAATGGTTTAAGATGCAGCTTGAGTTACTATAATCAATCACTGACCAGAATGACATTAAGTGCTTCTATGCTGAGTTAAAGGATCCATGGACTGTCAATACAAAGTAACTTTGTTGCTAATTAGCAAAATTCATTGTCCAGTTGTTCTGTGGTTGATCTCAACTCACTGAACTTGATTGGACAAGCCTGGGTGTTGTTTCAGAGCAAAGTAAAGTGAAACCACAGAAGCTACTAGAAGTGGAGCTCATTCTAAAGTGTAGATGGTGGAGACATTCTAAAGCATTCTACTAGACTTTGCAAATAACCATCCTTCATACTTAGAAACTAGAGTCAACTACCTGTCTCTGAGGAAAGTCAATTATGTAAAACATACAACACCCAGCAGCAATCATATGGCTCTGGGCCATTATTTCATCCATACTTTAATCTGTCCCTCCTTATTAGCAATTTTTGTGTAAAAGGAAACAATGCATTGAAGCAAGAGTGGCTTGCTATTCTGTTTGGCAACCAGCAAATCCAAATTATATTTTATAGTTAAGCAAATGATTTTGGATGGTGCAATTTCATGAGTAGGTTGTTGATAACTGACTGAAAATAAGCAATGCCTCAGCTTCAATTAAATGAAGAAACAAAATCTCCTTAAAGTTTTGAAAATAATTGCTTGGTTCATTTAACCTGTGCTGGTAATTTATTACATTTTCATTAATTTATTTTCCAGTAATCTCCATTTCCATTCAGTGAAACTATTCCCCATTTCATTAAAATGTTTGGAGATATAAATAACCAAATTTCAGTTGAAGGTAATGTGCAAATTCTCCCTTACCTGACCCTCTCAAAAATAAAATCAGACCATGAAACAGATTTAACAATACAGTTTGATGTCACCACCCTTGTTAAATTTACTTACAACCTGAAAACACATGTTCCCAAATATTTCACACGGAACATTGCAAGATATCTATATCTCAATCGCATGCAGTTCAAAAGGTTAAACAGTTAGAAGACAGCTAGAATGAACATGTTAACGGATCATACGCCTACACTATAACATTACAATTTTTCTGTAGTGAGCTATCTGTATCACCATTAAACGTCACTGATTGTATCCATTACTTCAGATTTCCGTGGAGTTACTGAGCAGAATCACATCCACTTTAAAAATACTAGCAGGTCAAGGACCGTCTTCTGGTCCTGATCCTGCAATACCTAGCATCATGTTTATCAGTGCAATCTTACAAGACACAACTTTTGTTATTGGCTGCCTGAAAATCTGACACCCAACTAATGACAGCAGGTGGGTTCCTGAACTCAGTCGATCTGTACCCTCAGGAAGGACAAACAGCAGGGCCCACTGGTAAAGTTGGGCACTGCCACTGTATGGGCAGGAACTATGAGATCACCTCCATCTTTTGATACCTCTCATTTGTTAAAACAGAACAACATGGACCACTTTAGAGAGAGAAGCCCAGCCTGCCATGGTTTGCAGGCTGTGTCCGATTCCTGCGGCTGTCATGGGGTGGGATGATGGGGTAACACCCTTGTAGGTCATTGGGATACATGGGCTGCATGGTGGCTCAATGGTAAGCACTGCTGCCTCAAAGCGTTGGGGACCCAGGTTTGATTCCAGCCTTGGGTGACTGTCTGTGTGGAGTTTGCTCATTCTCCCTATGTCCACATGACTCCCTCCAGGTGCTCCAGTTTCCTCCCACAGTCCAAAGATGTGCAGAGTAGGTGGATTGGCTATAGGAAATATGGGGTTATGGGGATGGATCTATGTGGGATGCTCTTTGAAGGATCAGTGTGGACTTGATAGGCCGAATGGCCTGCTTCCACACTGTAGAGATACTCAGATGCTGTCTGACCTGCTGTGCTTTTGGCAGTGCCACACTTTATCGATTCTGACTTCTCCAGCATCTGCAGTTCTCATTATCTTCTCTGATTGCCAGCAAGCCATCTTGAGGTAACTGCCAGAGTTTGGCCTCAGTGTTGGGGGTTTGGTAGTGGATGGCTGTTCTACAACTGAGGTGAGTCCTGGTGATGTGCCTCGTCTGCCCATAACTGACCACTTACATCATCACATTGGCTATTTAATCATAACAGGCAAAAGTGAGGACTGCAGATGCTGGAAACCAGATTTTAGATTAGAGTGGTGCTGGAAAAGCACAGCAGGTCAGGCAGCATCCAAGGACCAGGAAAATTGATGTTTTGGGCAAAAGCCCTTCATCACGAATAGAGGCAGGATGCCTGTAGAGTGGAGAGATAAATGGGGGGTGGGAGGGGAGGTGACTTGGGAGAGAAATCTGCCTCGGATGAGGTTGGACCTTACCAGAGGTGATAAGTCACCAGCCCACTATACTAACACCTTCTCACTGTCCAAGCCACCTCAACTAGGCAGTGATAAGATTCAACCCACCATGATTTTTACACTTCTGAAATCATAATTCATTCACTTTGCAAGATTGGTACTTATTATGCCTTTAGTTCAGAAGCATCTTGACAAATCAAAAATATGTTCATCTCCAAATAGAAGAAAACTAAATCTAAAGCCAGAACAATTGGTCTCAAGTTGACTACCTTCAATCAATCAATCTTTTTTAAAATACTCACCAGTATAATTTAAACTGTTTTCAATAGTATATGACACCATTTTAGTAGTTCACCTGCATCTGCTCGAAATTTCCATTATTCTAAGGGCTTAAACTACTGCCCAAATATCAAATTGGATTACATTTCCCCATCAAAACCATAAGTTAAGGAGTACAAATTAAGTTGCAGAAAATAAATCCTCTTACCTCCTCTTTTCAGTATGAAATGAGCTCAGATCTAAGTACATACAAATAGAGCTGGTGTATGTAGCCAGATTATAAAGCCGGCTTGCTTGTTATGCTACAGAAAATGCCAATGTGTTTATCTGACTTGTCATCTGATACTCTTTGCGACTTGTCCTAGTTTATAGAAAAGGTGCAATGTAAACAGTTGGTAAATTGGAATTAGTCCAATTCAACGCAGTCTAAACAGACTCCACAGTTCAAGACTAGATGACCCAGATATCACAACATTTTTCTCTGCCAGTAGAATAAGAGTTATCCTGAGAATAAAAAAAAACTTGAGGCACATATGAAAATGGTCTCATTTATCCCACAAAAAAAAGATTGGTTTTTCCCAAATATCTCATGTGTATTCCCATATGTTGGAGAATTCTCCTTTTAGATCATCATGTGATTTTACTTCAAAACATAGTTCTTCCTCTTAAATAAATATGTATTTTCATGATTAACTTCAAAAAAGTTTGCAGACTTTAAGAAAGTGGATGTGAAAATAAAGCATTTTGTTGGTCCCTGTGCCTGCACTTGCAATATTCATAGAGCATGGTCTCAAAACTTTAAAAAACAGTGCAGCGAATAGCTGCTACACTAAATAGTGCATTGCATTGCTAAGTAGTTATTGTTTGAAGTTCCATTTTCTAATTACTGTAACTCTTAATATAAATGTGGTTTTCATTCTAAGATCTGTAAAGGGGCGGGAGGGAACAGATTATTGCACAGATATTAAATTGAGAATGTTGAAAGGAAACTGTGGAATATGGAACAAACATTTAATCAACAGCTTAAAATGATTTGAATTAATAAACTGCTGTTGAATAAACCTTCAAGCTCCATCAAGAGTACAATGTCAATGAATTTTTCCACAGCGGTCTGACAGCACTTTATACACACATTATAATTTTGCAAGAAATAAAATCACAGCCTAGGGATATGTATTGTACACAATGGCAGATCAGATGATTTAAGGTAGCTATTAGCCCTCAAACATACAGCCACCAGACTATGAACACATTCCCACTAATGCACTTCCCAATTTATGTGACTAGAGATTGCTCTGTAATAATTCCCTTACACCTGTTTCTATAATTGCAAGTATGACAAACTGTAAAGCATCTGATGTTTAGCGTGCAGTTACTGATCAACTTACCAAACAAACAGACGGGTAACATCTCAGATGTGGATTTAATTCTGATTCAAATGTTCAGACTTGCATGATCCTTATTCAATGTGAAACAGAAGGGTATGGAATTTGGGAGACACTGTTTCGCCCTTTTCAGGTGAAATCAAAGAGAAGCTTTATCACGTGTTCCGGATGCCAAGTCTTCTCCCACACTTACAGATGAAGACCGGTTGCCACATGTAATTCCATTTACAGAATTGTATTCACTCTTTTTCCATTGCAGTTCTTAAGATTCATCTGACTGATAGGCAAAAGCTCAGTTTGAGGTTTCTGTGGCAAAGAGGAACATTTCTGTATTTTCTTTCCTGTTGTTTTATTTTGTGTGATGTCTGATTTAGGTAAACATGATTTTAAAATGGTTTTATCCAGCCGTGTATCTGGTTACTATTACTTTGCAGATATCATTTCGAACATAGAACATTACACTGTAGTACAGGCCCTGCGGTCCTCGATGTTGTGCCGACCTGTGAAACCAATCTGAAGCCCATCTAACCTACACCATTCCATTCTTGTCCATATGCCTATCCAATGACCATTTAAATGCCCATAAAGTTGGTGTTGCAGGCAGTGTATTCCATGCCCCTACTACTCTGAGTAAAGAAACTACCTCTGACATCTGTCTTATATCTATCACCCCTCAATTTGAAGCTAGCCATCACCATCCTAGGAAAAAGGCTCTCACTGTCCACCCAATCTAACCCTCTGAAAACCTTATATGTCTCAATTAAGTCACCTCTCTACCTTCTTCTCTCTAACAAAAATAGCCTCAAGTCCCTCAACCTTTCCTCATAAGACGTTCCCTCCGGACCAGATAATACCCTAGTAAATCATCTCTAAACCCTTTCCACATCCTTCCTATAATGCGGTCACCAGAACTGTACACAATACTCCAAGTGCGGCTTCACCAGTGTTTTATACATCTGCAGTATGACCTCATGGTTCTGAAACTCAATTCCTCTACTAATAAATGCTAACACACCATATGCTTTCTTAATAGCCCTATCAACCTGGGGGCAACTTTGAGGAATTGATGTATATGGACACCAAGATCTCTCTGCACATCTACACTAGCTAGAATCTCCCCATTCACCCAGTACTTTGCATTCCTGTTATTCTTTCCAAAGTAAATCACCTCACACATTTCTGCATTAAACTCCATTTGCCAACTCTCAGCCCAGCTCTGCAGCTTATCTATGTCCCTCTATAACCTACAACATCCTTCACGCTATCCACAACTGTAGCGACCTTAGTGTCGTCCGCAAATTTACTAACCCATCCTTCTATGCCCTCATTCAGATCGTTTATAAAAATGATAAACAGCAGTGGACCCAAAACAAATCCTTGCAGTACACCACTAGTAACTGAACTCCAGGATGAACATTTCCCATCAACCACCACCCTCTGTCTTCTTCCAGCTAGTCAATATCTGATCTAAACCACTAATTCGCCCTCAATTCCATGCCTCCGTATTTTGTGCAGTAGCCTACCATGGGGAATGTTATCAAATGCCTTACTGAAATCCATATACACCACATCAATGGCTTTACCCTCATCCACTTGTTTGGTCACCTTCTCAAAGTTCTAACCTAAAATTTAAGGCCGCTGAATGATTTTTTTCAGAAACATTGTTTGGTTAAATAACTTTGTAGTAGCTGAACTAGGTTATTTAAAATGCAAACATATGTGGCGTGACAAACAGTGCACAGATAGTTTAAACATTTTCCAAATGTTGAGCCATAAAGTTAAGTAACAAAATGGAACAATTGCTATCTCACTTGCTCATTACTGAAATCTGTTAAACCTCCCTTGCTGAATCTTATATTATTTTGGTTAAGTCTGAATTACTAAGTTATTTTTGGAAGATTTCTCCACTATGATTCGCATCCAAGATTTCTTGTGCTATCTTACCAACCTCATCTCGTTACTTACCAACTGTGCCTCTATGGTGTCTCTCACATCCACCCAATCTAACCAGGTATCCTTCCCACAACAATCCCGCTAAAAGACTGGCACTCATCCATTCACGCCAACTCTAAAAGACTTTACACACCTGCATGAGCACTGGTATTTCAAAGCTGTCCTACTTGGTCAAGTAAGGAGCCTGAACATGTCAGAGAAAGGGAAGCTGGATTGTCCAACAGACTGCTAAAGATTCTAGAGGATGGGCTGGTCTAGAGGAGAGACGCCTTCTTCCTGGAGGACTGACAGAAAAGGCTGCAAATACCAGACCCTGCGGGCCTGGTGTAAGGTCGCTGCCCAGAGCCAGTGCTCTCTCCAGGCAGTGTTGGAATGGCCAGCAAAGCAGAAAGTCCTTGACTGCTCTGCCAGGGTAAGTGTGGCACGCTGTGCTCTCTGCTACTCCATTGTCTATCACTGCCCACCCCGCATCAAAGCTCATACTCTGTCACTACTGCATGCAATATCTTCCATCACTCACCACTATTCATTGTGTGCCTTTTGCACTGCCTCCTCAGTGCTTTGGAACATCTTGCCACCATGGGTCAAGTTACCATTGGTCTTACCCGACCATAGGGCTGGTGTCTAGAGAGAGAGAGAGAGAGAGAGAGAGAGAGATGACTGTTAGTGTTTTTTCCTGAGGGCCACCACACTGAGAGGATGGGGGAGGTTGAGAAGGAGAGTCCTTCATGGTAACCTCAGCCAGTGATGGGGCATTGAACGCATTGCTTTTTAAAACCAACTGTCCAGTCAACTGACCAGCACTGAGAGCCCTGTCACTCACTGTCATCACCTTTCTTTTTCTCAGAACAGAACAGGATGGAGAGCGGCTGTATGGGGTAGTGGGCTGTGGGTGTGGATGCCTGACATCAGTGTTCTCATGCTGTATGGAAGGAGAATCCTAGCCTTTGCAGGAGAAGATCTCTAACCATTAGCCACAATGCCTTCTCTCTTGGTTGCCTTGCAAGTTCTGTAAGACTCCCTGTGACCCTTGCAGAGAAACGTCCAGTTCCCCAAAAGCCTGATTGTTAATTGCTGATGAGATCATTGAGGCCTCGGAAGAAGAATTGCTAAGGCTGCCTCCTCCACCATCCATCAGCCCAGAAACAGACTCCTGGATGGGACCATTGTGATGGTGAATGAGAGTACACAATCTGGTGAGCACATTCCTGTTGACCAAGGAAAGAACAGCCTGGGCCACTGGCTCTCAGAGGACTGCCATCCACCACGCACCTGTCCAGGTCCCAGGTAGGAGAGGACCTTGGGGTGGTGTCAACAACCAGAGACTACATCCCCATTCACAGGGAGGAGTTGGGGCAGCAGTCAGGTACTTGAGAGGAAATGGGCCTCATGGCCAAGAGGCTGTGGGAGCAGCTATACTATCAGGACCCAGACTTCTCAAGCCATCAATCATCTGTCTATCTCCACGGACACGTTGGTGGCTGCCATGGAGACATGGGCCCTGCTCCCTCAGAGTCCATTCCAGGTGACCCTTCCTCATAAGGAGACAGCATCGGGCCTCAGGGGCCACTCAGATGGAGATGGGACCAGAAACGGGCCCCTATTGCTCTTTTCACATAGAAAAACGGAGAGGTGGCTCCCACCCTGTCTCCCCTCTCTGACATTTGGATTGGATTGGAGATGGATTGTGGTGTTAACAAGGTGTTCATTCCTGTCAATTGAACATCTTGTCATGGCCATCATGTGCAAGTGTAAAAAATGGAAGGAGGAGGTGATTGTGATGGACCTTGCTGGGGTCTTGTCCAAAACCCATATCACTCAGGCCTCATGAAAAAAGAGGGACAGTTTAAATCATTCTCCTGGTTAATTAGAGTTAGTTCTGAAATTATCCAAACCTAACTAGAAATTCACACCACCAGAAAAACATTGCATTGTCATAATGTATGACTGACTGCTTGTTAAATAGTCCTATGGGTATCAGATTCTAAACAACATCCACACTATGCATAACTAAATGAGGGAGAAAGCAATCCCTGCTGGCCAAATTCTGCTTAACATTGTTTGTGTTTTGTGCTATTTTCGATATTGTATTGATTTGATTAGATCAGATTCCCTTCAGTGTGGAAACAGGTCCTTCGACCCAACTAGTCCACACCGACCCTCCGAAGAGTAACCCACCCACACCCATTCCCTAATATTTATCCCTGACTAATGCACCAAATACAATGGGCAATAATTTCAATTTGTAAATAAATTAATCTGGAAAATACATTGATACTAAAAATGTGTTGCTGGAAAAGCGCAGCAAGTCAGGCAGCATCCAAGGAGCAGGAGAGTCGACGTTTCGGGCATGAGCCCTTCTTCAGGCTCTTAATTCTCCTGCTCCTTGGATGCTGCCTGACCTGCTGCACTTTTCCAGCAACACATTTTCAGCTCTGATCTCCAGCATCTGCAGTCCTCACTTTCTCCTAAAATACATTGAAACAAGATGTACGAAAGGTAATATCTGCACTACTTTACTCAATATATTTACCTATTCGTAAGCTTGAGACCATGCTATTTCAATCATTCCATGTAGGACCCAAGAACATGGTTAGAAGCTCATACTGAGATTATTTACAGTGTGGAAACAGGCCCTTTGGCCCAACAAGTCCACACCGACCCGCCGAAGCATAACCCACCCAGACCAATTCCCCTACGTTTGCCCCTTCACCTAACACTACGGGGCAATTTAGCATGGCCAATTGACCTAACCTGCACATTTTTTTGGATTGAGAGAGGAAACCGGAGCACCCGGAGGAAACCCATGCAGACACGGGGAGAATGTACAAACTCCCCACAGAGAGTCGCTTGAGGTGGGAACTGAACCCGGGTCACTGGCGCTGCGAGGCAGCAGTGCTAACTGCTTTGCCACTGTGCCACCCACTATTAAATGGGGGTGTTCTAATGCACATTGTAAGTTGTACATGGACAAATTCTGTCTCCTCAGAGATTGGTCTGTGGATGGACTCTCTCTCATTTGTGAACATAGTTTGAGGCATGGGGAAACTTATTTGAAAGGCAATGCACTTTGGTTTCAAATTCATTGGCCTCATTCCGATTTGGTAGCATTGCCAGCTATTAATTTCAGTCCAGCCTCCGTTTCTCTTTCTAAAGCTAACCAACTGCTTTATTATTAACAGCTAATGCCAATTAAGAAAGAACTAAAATAAAAGCAAGATATTCCAGATGATTGAAATTTGAAAAAAAAGAACAGAAAGCTGGAGGAACACAGCAGGATTAGCAGCATGTATGGGGAGAGAAGCAGAGTTAATGTTGAATCCAGTATAACCCTCAAGGATTGCTGCTTCTCTCTCCAAAGATGCTGCCAGACCTGCTAAGTTTCTCCAGCATTCTCTGGGTTCATTTAAGAAAGAACTCACTCCAATATTTATTGGTTCTATATCTTGGCTGACATTGGGTGGGAAAGATTTCAACGGTTTGAAGTGGCGTTGTAATCCCATTCCTTTCCATTGCATTATTTGATGTGTGAAAAGCTTTGATGGTTTCTGCTCATTTGAAACAGAAGCCAAATACTTCTAGAATTTAAAAGCAGCCAGGAAATGTCTGTGGAGAAATTTTCAACTTGATTATAGTTGTTAGAGATCAAGCATCACAGAGCTAGGACAATGAAACAGACTTTGCGCAGAAAAGGTTAGCTTACCGAGTATTGATTCATTCATATTTGACACAAGGCATGTGTCAGCTTGCAGTGTGAAACTGCATTCACAGTTCTTCTCATAACTTATACCAACCCACATCAGGATCTGGGCAAATGTACCGCAAGTATTTTCCTTCTTGGATAATGAAACAATTCTGTTTTGAATGCCTCTATCAGACTCTCAGGCAGTGCACCTGAGATCTTAGACCCTGGGGTGGCCCCATCTGATTGTTTGCTCTTCCTCCTACAACCCCATCACATCTAGGGAGGGGTAAACCCTAGACCCTGAGGCTTCAAGACAGAGTTGATAGCGAGAAACTGCTCAGGTTGGCTGGAGGGTCTAAAAGCAAAAGACACTGATTTAAGGCGAAAAGGGTGGGACTGGAAAAACACAGCCGGTCAGGCAGCATCCGAGGAGCAGGGGAATCGACATTTCGGGCATGATCCCTTCATAAGGAATGGCAGAAGAAACCAAGATGACAATGAAGAATGCTTCCCTTTACAGTGAGTGGGTCGGATCCAGCCTGAGAGTCTGGTGGAGGCAGATTCAATTATGACTGCTAAAGCAGAACAGGACTATTACCTGAAAAATAAAGAGTACCTGAAGTACTGTGGGGAGAAAAGAAAGTGATAGGTTTGTGGGACTAGCTCAGCTGCTCTTGCAGAGAGTGAGCATGAACACAAGAGGTTGATTGGTCTCATTTTGTGTCGTAACCATTCTCCAATTCATCATTCTGTAATCAGAGCAGTTACATCTCCTCCACACCATCCTGCCTTCCTTCACTCTACCTGCGTTAAGTACTTGGAGGTGCTGAAGTAACACCATCACGGAGGCATTATCGGTATCAGCATTCCGATAGTTGAACAAGACGGCTGGAAATGTTGCAACTAGAGATTATCAATAAAAATGCGGCTTATTCAAGGATTGCTCACATCCTGAGAACAGAGTTTCTAAAGTGAATAGTTGTTTACAAGAAGTAAATGTTTGCTGCACTTCTTTTAGATGATAACATATTTTTAGCTGCCCCACAAAATAGTCTCCATCCCATGAAAGCAATCATCTCCATAGTTTATATTCCAAATAAACAAAACTCAGGAAATGTCACTTCCAAGTGAAGAAGGCATTCACAAGAATTCACCCTTATCTTAAAGGTTCCAATCGGAGTCTCTGAGGGACATAACTTCATACTTTATCTCCACGCCAAATTTAGATGCTTGTTTCTTCCTCCTCACGAGATCGCCAGTTAAACAGTTCGATGAGAACTTAGATCAAGTGCATGTTCTTGCCTTTCAAATTGCTCATCCATCCTTAGCTTTGGTAAATTTCAAGATGATAAAATCTGTAAGAAAACTCTATAGTTTCTAACCAGCCATCCTCATTATGTTCATGCCATTGCAGTTCTGACTAGTCAATGACAACTAACTGAAGAAACACATTTAGGCAAAGCATTTCATTGCAAAGGACATGGAATCTGCTCTGGCTCTGCCCAAGTAGCTTATATTTTGACAAATCTTTCTTTGGATTATTGCTAAAAACTGTGACGTTGTGCCCTGCCATGAGATCTATTACCCATAATTAGCATTCTGTTTGCTATAAATCAGCCAAACTCCAGATTTTAAAGTATCAGAAGGTACTAATGTCTTTGCTGTTCCCTTTTGGTGACTGAAGGGTTGAACTCAATAGCGTATTAATTAATCAATCAAATCCATTCCAATCATCACTGATTTGCATTGATAGTCCCAAATGAAACGTTACAAATGAAACGTTATTTGTGTCACATTATACATAGCAACATAGAAGGTAGGAGCAGGAGTAGGCCATGCAACTACCGAAGCCTGCTCCGCCATTCAATAAGAGCATGGCTAATCAATCATCAAGTTCAACACTCTAAACCCTAATCCTGTCGTCACTGTATAGGAATCAACTTTGTAAACCTTTGCTGCACTCCCTCTATCACAAGAACATCCTTTCTCAGGTAAGTAGACCAAAATTAGACACAATTTTCCAGGTGTGGTCTGACCAATGCCCTGTTTAACTGCAGCAACATGTCCTCATCCCTGTACTTGAATCCTCTCGTTAGGAACGCCAACATACAGTCTACCTTCGTTACCGCCTGTTGCACCTGCATGCTTACTAGTTTATGAGTATATCCTGGTCTCATTGAACTCTCTCAGTTTACAGCCAAATACCCTGCCCTCCAATTTTTGCTACCTAAGTGGATAACCTCATATTTATCCACATTATACTGCATCTACCATGCACTTGCCCACTCACTCAGCCTGTCCAAAGCACAATGTCCCTGCATCCTCCTCACAGCTCACCTTCCCTCCCGGCTTTGTCTGATCTGCAGATTTTGAGATATTACATTTAGTTCCCTCATCCAAGCCATTAACATATATTGTGAAAAGCTGGGGTCCTGCAGTACCACCTTAATCACTGCCTGCCATTCAGGAAAACACCACCTTATTCCTACTCTTTATTTCCTGTCCGCTAATCAATTTTCTATCCATTTCAATACACTACCTCCCAATTCCATGCTCTTGAATTTTACACATTAACCTCTTACTTTGTTGAAAGCCTTCTAAACATCCAAACAAACCACATCTGCTGGCTCTCCTGATTAACTCTACTAGTTATATCCTTGAAGAATTCCACCAGATTTGTTAAGCATGGTTTTCCTTTTGTAAATCCATGCCAACTGTATTTGACTCTATCAGTGTTTGACTCTAAGCACTTTGTTATAAAATCCTTGATAATGGACCCTAGGATATTCCCACTATCATCATCAGACTCACTAATCCACAATTCCCTGTTTTCTCTCTACATCCATTTTTTTTTAATAGTAGGGTTGCATTAACTACCTTCCAATTTGTAGGAACTGCTCTAGAGTCGAAACAATCTTGGAAGATGAACACCAATGTATTGCACAATTTCGAGGGTCACTTCCTTCAGTACTCTGAGATGGAAGTTATCAGGCCTTGGGGATTTGTCAGCCTTCAATCTCATCAATTTCTCCATCACCATTCTCGACTATTACAGATTTGCTTCAGCCCCTTCACCTCAGTAAACCCAGTACTCCCCATCATTTCTGGAGCATTATTCAAGTCCGTTCTTTGTGAAGACAGAAGTGAAGCATGAATTTAATTTGCCAACCAATTCTTTGTTCCCTAACATGAGTTGAATTCCCATCATATACCCATTGTCATTTTTTTCCTTCACAATCAATACTTTTATTCTTATAACCTCTGCAAACACTCTTTGCCAGCCATCTAAAAATGCTGTGTTTTGAATTAGTTAAACACATATGCAAAGTAAAGTTTAGACTCATTCAACTGAAGTATTTAGGGCCTACTGGAGAGAAGATCAGAGCCTTAGTTTTTAAAAAAAAATGTTCTGACGTATCTTTAATATTTCGCCAAGTATTTTGAATCCAAGCTCTATTTTCTGCATTTCCCATATGTTTCTACAGATATATGTCACGAGTTCTTTGGCTGGGCAGAATGAACTTGAATCATGGTAATAATATAATATAGTTCTTATGTCAAATCTGTGAAGCTATAGTGACTAATGCTGCAGATGACAATCACATTCAGTTAGATCAGAAACATTCACTAAGTTACTGTTCTCAATGCTTCCCACAACTCGTTGACAACTATAAGTCTGTCGTAAGCCCAAGTTTCATAAAGATTGCATTGGAGTTCTGTCCTAAAGATGTTTTAATTTGGAAACATGATTGTTAGATTTGTGGTAAGGTGTGGCAGCTCAAATTTCCTGTTTGAAATCGTCATTTGATATTGCAGAATAGAGTACACAGAATTTGCTGTGAACTTATGAATGAGTAAACTGTTTTCCAATCTGTAGCAGGGTGAGTCATCATTGTCAGCTTCTGCTCCAGGTCTATCCCGTTCCTGTAGACCATTCCCTTTCTATATTTAGCAGTCAAGTTACTTTTATGTGTTTTGTTTTTGGCTAGACTTTGTCTGATACTACCACTGCATTTCCTCCTCATATTTAAAAAGAAAAGCAATCATAACAAGGGAGGTCCCCAATAAGTGAAAGCAAGACTTTTCAAAAAGGGCAAAGCAATGAGAGGATATGCACTGACCAACTTGTGGTAATAGGTTTTGTCTTTGCTTTAGTCCTGGTCTACCCAGTCGTTTCCCCATTCAAATTTTCTTATACCCTTCTGAAGGCACCAATACATTTTTATGATTGAATTGTAACTGGATTGATTCTATCTGCCAACTTGACAGTCACAGCCTGGAAAGGATTCAACTTCAATGCAGCTATTCCGGGTTCTGCCCTCAACCACAGCTAGCAAATGTTACACTGTCGGAGACATGCAACTCCAGGGGGCCTCTGTTGAAAAATTACTCCAAAGAGGCTTCAGTTTGGAAAGCACAATCAGATCGGGTGCCCAAACCAACACCATGCACTGTTCCCGGGTAAGGCAATATTTGTCTTTTCTTTTCCCAGCTTATTTCCTCCACATTTATTTTGCTTTTCACCTCAGATTCTCAAAACAGCCATTGAAAGTTCAATTGCTGTTTATGGGACTTCTCCTTGTATAAAAATAAGCCAGGATTCCCAGAGAGGAAAGGTTTGAAAATGCATTCACTGACCACAAGGCAGTTTGGGACATCCAGAATTGACAATATTGCTCTTAATGTAGGTTCATTCATCCTTTAGTGTAGAAAGTCATGATACTCCCACTCTTGAATCAGTAATAAGAATGGAGGAGGAGATGGAAGGATCTGATTAAGTAGGATAGGAAGTGGAATTGCCCTTCTCATCCAGCTTGATTTTGGATCAATAGAAACAAATACTTGGGGAGAGGAAAAAAAACAGATATTACTCTTACGAGGAGGACAGTGCATGATTCTGGTTTTGAGTGATTGTTGACTGACATAGCGGATGTCAGGGGAACTGCCTTACCCTCAAACTCACTAAAAATGCCACACTATTTGGAGTTCAGAATTGTCTCCTTTGCAATGGCAGTGATTGCTGCTTATCTGAGCTCTTGTGTTGCATTTAAATGCAGTGGGGTGCAACACTTTTCAAACCACGGACATAGAAGATTAAGTGTTAGGATACCATTACTGTCAATGGTTTCAGCCCAAACTTAACAGCACTGCGGGTGTACTCACCTGCCGTGGTGTACAGCTGTTCATCATCATCATGGACAATAAATGCTGACCTAGCTAATGATGCCCATACCCCATGAAAGAATGTGAAAGAGAGCCAATTGTCAGAGTGAGAAGGGATGTGTACAAGAAGATCTTGGCAACTAAAACTATATCAGAGAGGGTAACAAGTACTAAAAAAGATACATCAGAAAGGAAACAGCTACAGCTGACCAGAAACCAGAGAAAATGGAACTTTCCATCTGTCTATAATTGGAATGGAAAGTGAAGGAAGTGTTAGCCTGTTAATTACTGCTTAAGCTTGCCAAGTCTTTATGCTAAAGGCACTCGTGAATTTATCAGTCAGGTCATGGAAGCAAAACCACACTGCCCAGTCTGAACTCAGACCAGAAGAAAGCAATATTTCCTGTAAAAAGAACCACACATCACAATTTACACCCTGCTTAAATTTTTTTGCCCTCAGCAGTCCTTTTGGAGAACAGATATCAGACAGGATTCAATTAGCAGAATGCACTTACATGTTTGGAGTCCCTTTTGGGCATCCTATCAAATTACCACTGGCAGCTCAGTAGTCAAGAACATCACTAAGTAAGCATGACTAGAGGAGGAGAAAGTTGTCAGCTCTTTCAGAAACACTTTTGATGCAGATCTTATCATGTAAGAATGAATCTAACTCTCTTACAGCAGTTTCAAAAAAAATGATCATCCACGCATTGGAAAATCGCTGCTGTACTTTGACTAATATTGTGCATAAAGCCTCTGCGAATCAACAGCAATCAGCTGAAATCCCATGTTTTTGCTGCACCTGAATTTATCCGTAATGTTATTCAGCATCATGATGCCACGCAATACACAGTACTGACCTACTCACTCCTCATTTGCAATCTTAGCCTCCGCTTCCTTTATTTTATTACAAAGAGATTCTGCTCTCAGCCTAACTTTTCATGGAATATTAGAAACTTAAATTATGATGAAGCCATGGTATGTCAGTGAAATTATCCTGCTAAATTTCAAACAAGGTATTTTATTCATTGTTCAAAAGAATTTTTAAATTAAACACTTAATTGAAAGTGAAGCTTTAATCTTTATTACTAAATGCATAAGAAATGTTCCCTTCCTTTCCCTCAAGCAATAAATAACTTAGAATCCTGCCTACAGTTTGATGTCTCTATTTGTGGGCATGACTGACATTTTCCCTAATGCTAAACAATCATTGTATTTCAAAAACAGCAAGAAACATACAAAGGCTCATCAGCTCATTAAGGAAATTTCCTAAACTTACTGGTAAGTTAATCACTGATAGAGGCCCCTTTATGTCTTTGCTGTTCAACCAAATTAGACTGTATACAGTAATTTATAGAAGATATATTGTTGAGTTTGCAACCATGTATATATTGTAAACCTCAGAGCAGGGCATTTCAGGCTGTGCCTTATTGGGTAACCATTTTGCCCAATCTTTCATCTTGAAAATATTTTTCCTACAAGTTACTGGAAGTGGAGGCTGATAACATCACAGTGAGAGTCTCAGAACACCTGGGGAGTTAGTGAATGACAGGACCAACAGTCTATCTCCTTAATCAACAAGATTTACAGATCAAGAAAGAAACAGAATGACTGAGAAACATGCTGAACTGGAGTCGAAGCTGTACAGAAATAATAAAAGGAAGGAATGATTGGATTAAGAGTGAGCAAAGAGACAAAGGCAAAATAAGATAAAATTATAACGTTAATTTTAAAAATATAAACAACAGTAGTTCCGTACCTGTACAAATACCATTACACACATTTTTTTTTGCTTTTCTTGGCTGCTGTGGTTAATTTGCTTTGCAGTAATCTCCTCACTAAAAAACGGTACTTAGATTGCTAACTATTAGCCCTAAGTTTCTAGATTGTGTATCATGGGTAATTAAGTGAAAATTCAGCATTGCAAAAAATTGAAAGGGATATTAAGAGGGAACAACCATTTTGTCAAAGCTAGTGATGTTTCTCAATCCTTCCTTAATATAATTTGCGGAATGTTTACACTCTACCTGAGTAACCGCGAGCAACAGTGAACACATGATTACTTTGGTAGCAAGTTTTGAGCCATGAATTGGATGAGATGGATGAGTTGAGTCGAGTCAAAGATTAAAATTCATAAATGCTGAAATAGAAATTTAAACTTGCCTCTTCTGGTTTTAATGAAAGGTAGAATGACAGACAGGCAAATCTTCCCAGAGGTCTTGTCATCTACCTATTATAATGACACTACTTAATTTTAATGCTATTATTTCTAACTCCATTTTGCTGAGTTCCTCAGGCCTTGGGAAATCTTGTTGTTGAAAGCAGGTAAAGCAGTCTTAATCCATAAACACCGATCTGTTTCTTTCTGGCTCCAACGGGCTATCTAGTAAACCCTGCTTCATGACCTGTCCTCTCCCAACTCACTATCGGCAGTGCAGCCCCAACCTAACCACCAATTGACAGCCCCCCACATTCAGAAATCTTCATACAATTGGAACTCCTCTCCACATCCAAATGCAATGTAACCCCTGACCAGAAACACTCACCCTCTGGTTGAAATCCCTACATTCTGAACCTTGCTCATCACTCCCCTATCAGACCCCATGCTGTCATGCCAACATTGTGCTGCAAGATATTCGTCCCAACAGGCCTGACTATCATCAGGCTGGCAGTGTTTGGGAAACACAGGGAAAAAAAACATCTGAAATCTTTAGGACATTCAGCAAACACATACTTCTAGCTTTAGGTGATAGTGAGGACTGCAAATGCTGGAGAGTCAGAGTCGATAAAGTGTGAGGCTGGAAAAGGCACAACAGGTCAGGCAGCACCCAAGGAGCAAGAGAGTTAATGTTTCATGGAGTCCTGAAGAAGGGTTATGCCCGAAATGTCAATTCTCTTGCTCCTCAGATATTGCCTGACCTGTTGTGCCTTTTCTATCCAGTCCTGAAGAAGGGTTACACTCAAAACATCGACTTCTGCACCTCCTGATGCTGCCTGGCTTGCTGTGTTCTTCCAGCCTCCTGCCTATGCTTTTTCTCGCGCCACACTTTATCAACTTGTACTTCTAACTTTCTCATTCTCTAAACAGCCCAACTGCACGGAATATTCTTTTAGATAAAATCCAGACGTTAACGTTCATTAATGGAAACATCTATACATATCATCATGGTTGCTGACTTTTGAAAATAAAATGAGTCTAAACCATTAGAAACTGCATCTAAATCAAAAAGCCGATAAGTGGTTTCAGTGAGAAATGTTTTATAGCTAGCAGTGCATGCATGGGAAGAATCAGATGACAAATTAAAATTGCTTGTTATGTGGTTAGCTGTCTAACCAAATGTTTTAAACATGTTATTATTTAGCTTTTGATAAACTACTGAAAAGAGACGTGGTGTTTTAGTAATATTTTCTGTTAACTTTATGTCACATATTAGTAGCATGAACATATACTGAACTAAAATCCAAATATATTCTCTTTAGCTCAGATAATTCATGTCCTTCACTGACCAATCTGTAACAAGAGTGGAATATTCTGGATGCTGGAAATCTGAAGCATAAACTGAAAAGCACTCAGATAGAGTGCATCTGTGGAGAATGAAACAAAATTAAAGTTTCACCTCAATTATTTGTCTTTGGAGCTGAGTTTGATCAGAACAGAGCGGTAGTTTTTGTGGACAAAAAGTGCTAGTACTCCTCTTAATCTTAATGTTCAAATTTTAATTGGGACCCCTTTTCTTTTCAGCTTTTCAATGTCTAACTTTGTTGCTTAACATTATCAGTTCCCCTTAGCATAAAATAAACTTCAAATTTCAATTCCATTCTCTTTGCTAAAAAAGTGTTCCTGGATTATTGGTTCAAATAAATATTCCAAAGTGCTTTCTATACAATAAGCCATCCAAACGTATTTGAGGAATGTCACGCAGACATGCTACTACAATGATAGTCGTTGGCACAGTGGCTAGCACTGCTGCCTCACAGCACCAGGGTCCCATGTTCAATTCCAGCTTGGGTGACTGACTATGTGGAGTTTGCACATTCTCCCCATGTCTGCGTAGGTTTCCTCCCACAGTCACAAAGATGTGCTGGTCAGGTGAACTGGCCATGCTAAATTGCCCATAGTGATAGGTGCATCATTCAGAGGGAAATGGGTCTGGGTGGGTTACTCTTTGAGGGTCAGTGTGGACTTGAAGGGCCTGTTTCTGCACTGTAGGGAATCTAATCTAATAGGGCACTTTGTATCCTGGTTCATAAGGACACAAAAGAATCATTTTTTTTAAACATTGACATTTAAGGATAGAGAAAGAAAGAGTAAACAGCAGGGAAGGAAATAGGATTAAATTAGTATTACATTTGAAAAACAGAATTAAAGAGTCCAAAAGAAATTATGGACCAAGAATGAGAGAAAGAAGTAAAAATAGAAACAAAAAATTTCAAAAAAATATCAGGAAATAAGAGCAGGAATGAGAATCTACAATTGTTATCTTTCCAATTTGGAGAGATTGCATACCATTGAATTTACATAAAGCCTGTCATTAAAAAAACAGTTCTGACAGCCTTAACTTTCCATCATGACATTTACTTACAATTTTGATGTAAATTTACCAATTTCTTGAAGCTCACGTGGGAATTTTGAAGACATGCTGTGTTTTCCTGATGTTAAAGAGAAGGAAAAGGGAAGAAAAAAAACCATTAAAATTGTAAAACCTCTAGGAACAATTTTCTACTGTAGGGTTTCAATAGTTTCAGTTGTTTCCTTTCTCAGCAACTTGCAGTGAATGGCAACTCAAGAAGTATTCATTATTGGCTACAAATTACCAACTATTTACATAGTAATAACCATCAGCATGGCCACCACAACATGTGGGGTACATATTCTAAAGGAGTAAAGGTAAACAAGTAAGAGGCTGGAAAATAAATGATCATGTGCAAGAGTAAACACGATCGAAGGAAAACAACAAGGGTTTGACAAGGAACAAGATAATACTCCCACCCCCTCCAGAGCTTTTAGAAAGGCAGACAAAGGGCACTTAATTAGGTAGGAGACAAAAATAAATACCCATTTGCCCATAGTGTGTTATATGTGAAGCTATACCTGGTAAAATGTTCTTGTAGACTTCTTCCTCCAAGCTCTGTTGAGCGCAAACACCTTCAGCTATTGGCTTCCTCATGACAAAGCTGTTTTGTTTTGCTAAGAAAATGAGTGGGGAAGCTGCTCCATGTTGAGCAGCCCTTGAGGAGTCTCAGTCATAAGCAATCCAGTTTGTTGTGAAGTGTTTACAGTGTCAGGTTTAACCTACTGAAATGAGGCAATTGTACTGCCTGATGCCAGCAAACCTACCCAGGGCAGGCAAGCAGGGCTGGACTCAAGCCCAACACTTAGAGTCATACAGCTATAGAGATGTACAGAATGGAAACAGACCCTTTGGTCCAACTTGTCCATGCCAACCAGACATCCCAAACTAATCTAGTCCCACTTGCCAGTACATGGCCCAATCTCTCTAAACCCGTCTTTTTCATATACCCTTCCAGATGTCTTTTAAATGTTGCGATTGTACCAGCCTCTTCCACTTCCTCTGGCAGCTCATTCCATATACATAACACCCTCTGTGTGAAAAAGTTGCCCCTTGGGTCTCTTTTATATCTTTCCCCTCTCACCCTAAACTATACCCTGTAGTTCTGAACTCCCAACCCCAGGGAAAAGACCTTGTCTATTTACCCTATCTATGTCCCTCATGATTTTGTAAACCTCTATAAGGTCACCCCTTAGTCTCCGACACTTCAGGAAAAAAACAGCCCCAGCTAATGTTGAAGCGCTCTTGTCCCATGCAAGGCTTTGGTGAATAGCTGTCAGATGTGTATAATCTTCTAGCTGTGATGAAATGTCCACGACCTGATGAGTGAACTGCAGCGTTGTAACATTCTTAAGTTAATGTGAACCCTGGCAGATATGTAAGAAGCAGTACTCTGTGGTGCAAGTAATGCTATGTTAGTAACTGTAATGAAGCACCCCCAATTGCACACAAGGTAACTGATGCAGATCTCTGATGGGAACGAGATGCTGAGAGAGGGCGGATTTCAATCTCTTTAAAAAATGTTACTCATGCAAAACTTTGACTGATCTTATAAACTCAACTTTTGCACAAGCATATGTCACAGGTTCAATAACCGTTTTCCAAATTACTTTTTCTTTCCTAAGGACTTTTACTGTGTTTTTATTAACACCATCATTCCCCTGAGCTAGCCAAGTGGGGCATTTCTCCACATGAAAACAGCCAGGAACTGACTTAAAGAGCACAAACAAATCTGCAAGTCATTTGAGGGCAGAATAAACTTGCCACCTTGGCAGGGAAGTCAAAGCTTACAAACTGGAGCAGTCAGGCTACTTTCTCCTTCACTGCATACCACCCAAACTGCCTTGCTGTTAGTTTAAGACAGAGTTGAAGTTGAAACACAGTTCAGTACTGAGGTAGTTGGATTTAAACAGTAAAGCAGAAACAATATGTCGTCATCTCTTATTATTTATGCATGTACCTATTCATCTGAGAAATCTAACTTCTCTTAGCCTGCATCTGCACTATTTGAGTGCTTGGGAGGTCTCCATACTCTTTTAACAGGATACTTTGTTTTAAGTTAAGTTGGTTCCAGATAATTGGAACTAATTGAGATGTAGGGTGTTCAACTACTTATATAAAACATATGTTAATTCTAATATGTTGGAAATCAGCTCCACATGGTTGCACTAGTTATGTGGAAGGGCTGATGAAGGGCTTATGCTCGAAACGTCGAATTCTCTATTCCTGAGATGCTGCCTAACCTGCTGTGCTTTGACCAGCAACACATTTGCAGCTGTGATCTCCAGCATCTGCAGACCTCATTTTTTACACTAGTTATGTGGAGCATGAATGTTTGTTTTCTTTTTAAATATGCAACTAATAACTATTTAAATTTCTAGACAAAATATCCTGTGATAAACAAATGCATCACAGTGTAATTTGTGTCCATTCATATTAAGCATCAGGTTAACACAGTTGCTGGTAGAATCACAAAACCATTCTTTGTTGCTATAACAGCACCATACTTCCTCTCAACAATACTGTTGCTGGGTTAATTCATCCTTAAGTAATACAATATAATCGCTAATACTTTTCCAAAGTGACAGAACATCACACGACAATCACTCCAAACCCACAAGCATTTGCATCTAGAAGGACAAGGACAGCAGATACACGGGAGCCTATAAGATTCCCTCCAACCTACACGCAGACCTGACATGGAAATATATCATCTTACCTTCAGTATTGCTGGGTCCAAGGCCTGGAATTCCCTCTCTAAGGACATTATGAGTCTACTTACAGCACAAATACACAGATATGAATGGTGGTGGACACTTAAACAAACAAGTCCACAAATATCTCCACCCTCAACAATGGTGGAGTACAGCACATCAGTGCAACAGACAAGGTATGCATCCATTTTCAGCCAGAAATGCAGAAATGCAGAACCACAGCCTCATCCTCCTGAGGTCTTCAGAAAATTTGATTCACTCCATGTGATACCAAAAAATGGCGGAAACACTGGATATTGCAAAGACCACGAAATACAGCTTTCAGATCTCAGATGAGCAGATGAGATTGGCAGAGTCATTATGCTCATGTGGTTTTCATTGCCATGAAATTCCCAGTCACGATATCAATGACGTCCAAGTATTAAGCAGTTAAGGTAGACTTGTTGTCTTTGGAAAAACCAGGTCAACCAATTAGAGAGATTTAACAAGGTTAGATTGTCCTTGTTTTTTTTCTCAGAGGGGTCGTAAAGACAGAGGCTCCATTTTGTCTGTATTTATGTACTTGAAAAAGCATTAAAGTTTAAAAAAAACACTTGCACAGTGAAAGGGGAGTGGCTGGTTCTCCCAACTCAGCATTTCTCTGGTTTGGTTTCTGATCAGTTGTTAGCTGGGAATCCAAAAGAAACAGCTGCATGAAATAAGGTGTTCTATACTGAATCTCTCTGCCATCTCAGCATCGTGAAGTTGGGATAATCTGTTGGGTTTTTTGATGGGTTAAATTATTCTGTATTCTGTTCTCTATTGTTTGTGTTTCATTCTGTACTCTGTAAATAAATTCTCTTTTGTTTAAAACTGATGGCTATTGACCAGCTGGATCCCTCCTGGAATATCCACATTACACCTGCTCAAAAGAACTAGAAATGTTCGGGTCTGGGCTACCTTCCTGAAATGTTTTGGGGGGGGGGGGGGGGGGTCTGGCCTGGTTCATAACATCTTGTGCAGACCTAAAGTGTGTAACATTACAGTAGTTACTTCCAGCCTTATTTCCCTTGCCTGCATTAACTCAAATTGTTATGCAATGACATAAGTTTTCAGTTCCATAGAACAGTAGAGCGGCTGCAAATCTGCAATACAGCCACCTAGCAACAAGTCTGGGTAGGCAGAATGCATTGGACAGAACGATGTAGGGATGTATCTATGGATGTTGCAAAAATCATGTAAGCAGTTCATGCCATGCATATTGGCCACTGTAACAGAAGTTAAATCACACATATGCCTACTGCAGATGCCAGGCACCATGAGGAATTTGATACTGAATCACAAGTCGACAGAGTGGTGAAGAAGGTGCTCGGAACACTGACCTTTATTGGTCAGTGCATTGAGTACAGGAGTTGGGCGGTCATTTTGTGGCTGTACTTTTGGAATATTGCATTCAGTTCTGGTCTCCGTCCTATATGAAAGATGTTGTTAAACTTGAAAGGATGGAGAAACGATTTACAAGGATGTTGCCAGGATTGGAGGGTTTGAGTTATAGGGACAGGCTGAATAGGCTGGGGCTCTTTTCCCTGGAGCAGTGGAGGCTGAGGGGTGACCTTATGGATATTTATAAAATCATGAGGGGCATGGGTAGGGTGAATAGCCAAGTTCTTTTCCCCATTGTAGGGGCTCCATAATGAGAGGGCATAGGTTTAAGGTGATGGGGTGAGATTTAAAAGGAACCTAAGGGGGAATCTTTTTCACACAGAGGGTGGTGTGCGTGTGGAACGAGAAACTGGTGGAGGCTAGTACAATTACAGCATTTAAGAGGCATCTGAATGAGCATATGAATAGGAAGGGTTAAGAAGAATAAGGGCCAAATGCTGGCAAATGGGACTAGATTAATTTAGGATATCTGGCCAGCATGGATGGGTTGGACTGAAGGGTCGGTTTCCCTGCTGTACATCTCTATGACTCCATGATCTGGCACTTCACACACTATTGGTTCAGTTGATTGCAATTTTGCCTAGGGTTGAAATGCCAACAGAGGTAATGTGCTACCTGAGTAGAAAGGGGCATGGAAAACTGGAGGGAGCGAAAGAATATCAATGGGCAAATCGCACAAACATCCAAGAACAGCTTCTTCCCTGCCATTGTTAGACTGATTAATGGACTCTCTAACTTTAAACAATGTTGATCTTGTTAATGTTGATCTTGCTTCATGTGCCTCCTGTGCAGTGTAATCTGTATGCCTCACTATCTAAGCACCCTATGTCATTGCTTACTATGATCTGCTTGCACTGTTTGCAAACAAAGCTTTTCACTGTATTTAGGTATACATGACCACAATAAATCAAATCAGGAAAGCAAATTCTAAACACCAGGGACCAAAGAGCAAAGTGTTCACTAATTTGTCTTTTTCCTAATAGCGCGCAACTAAATTAGAGAAAATAAGGGATAAAATTCCTTAAAACAACTCCTTCAAAATATTAACTATTAAATGAAGGGGATCACATAAGTAGTGATTAGCCAATGCAATTTTCTCATTCACATAAAATAATGCTGTAATAAAGCATACTTCAAACGTTAATGCTTCACTGTGTGGCCATTTAACCATCTGGTGGTCACAGTAAGGAAAATATTAAACAGACTGATTTGAACAAGACAAATGTAGACCAGCTCTTTATTGTTCAGCTTTTGTAATGGAGTTAGCCGTGTGCCTTTGTTAAATAGTAAAGTATAATTTATAGATTAAAATAATGACAAGGATAAGGCAATTCTAGGGTAATAATCATAGAACATTTATACAGAGACAGACTTCTTTCTATTCTTTCTTGCAATACAGCATTTATTGCCCATTCCCAATTTTCCTTGATGAGACTTTATTCCAAATGTATTAATTACATTTCAATTCCCCCAGCTGCCATGGTGGGATTGAAGTCTTAGCTCTGGATTACCAGTCCAGCAACATTACCAAGGTGCTTTTGTCCCTGTTTACAGCATCAGCAGGTTTTAATTTGAAGTAACCATATGTTCAATGATAGACGTTAATTGAAGCCAGTCATTATGTGTCTGTTCCTCAGTTTCAGGGAGCTGTAATCAACAATAAGAGCACAAAGTCATTAGTTAGTCCTCCAAAAGAAAATTCTCTGGGTAGATATTGCTTAAATCTGGGCGTTCAAGTGTGTTTCAGAACTAAAGTTTTTGGTCTTGAGAGCTCTGATGCAACAAGGCTGATTCACCTACTTCCAGCTGTCATAAGCCTGCTCCCAGACCCCTCAGTGAGGCAGTGGGACAGGTTTCAAGCCTCAAAATTGGGTCAATGCCAAGCTCTTGTGGCCTGTTTGTTTCATAGGATTACATTGGGTATACAGAAAGGAAACAGGCCACTTGGTTCAAGCATGTCATGACTCTCTTTATATTCCATTCGAACCCTCTCCCATTTTTCTCATCCAACTCTCACAGCCTAACTCTGTATCTTTTTCTGTTTTATGTTAATCTGACATCCCTTGAAGTGCATTTATTCTATTCACTTCAAGCTTATTCTGAGATAGAGTGTTGCTACCTCACCAATCTTTAGTAAAAGGAAACTTTCCCCTCCTGAATTCTCTATCAGAAACCTTGGTAACAAATTTGTATTGATTCAGTTTTGCTCTCTCTCACAATTTGGGACATTTGATCAGTGTCACTTCAGTCAAAAACTTTCATAATTTTAAATATCTCTATTAAGCCACTGCCCATCCTTCCTTTTTGGATAGAAAAAAGATACAACCTATGTGTCCACTCCTGACAGACATTCCGTGTATTTCTGGTATTCTTGTCAATCTTTCTCATCTCTATATCTCTCTTATGATATTCTGACCAGCATTGTACACAGTACTTCAGATGTAAACCACAGTTTAACAGAAGTAGAGCATAATTTCTTGACTTTTAAGAATTATCCCTCTTGAAGGAAACATAAATACTTGGCTTACTTTTTGACCTGGTGAACTTGTGTTCCTATATGGCAACTTGTAATGATTTGTGTATTTCAAATTCCTTTACTCTTCTACCTCACTTAGATTCTTATTTTCTATGCCACAGACAACATCCTTATTTTTATAACCAAGCTGTAAAGCCTCCTTCACGTTGACATTAATCTATTGTGTACTCATGCTATAGTTAATGTTCATTTGCAGTTTGTTGCAGTTCCCCCCTGAGAACTGACTAATCTCCCAGTTTGGTGTTATCCTCAAGTTTAGGAATTGTGCTCTTGACTCATATGAATGTATGAAATGGGAGCAGAAGTGGACTCAAGCCTGATCCACTATTTAACAAAGGCTGATCAGTTTGAGTTTCAGGTTCCACTTTCCCATCTACCCCTGATAATCCTCTACACAACTGCCTTTCAAGAATGCATCCATTGCTGTCTTAAAAAGTATTCAATGACTCTATCTACCTTGCCTTCTGGGGCAGACAGTTCGAAAGACACACAATCATTTAAGAGCAGGCTGGCTCAGTGGTTAGCACTGCTGCTTCATAGTGCCACTGACCCAGGTTCGATTCCAGCCTTGGGTGACTGTCTGTGATGAGTTTGCATATTCTCCCTGTGTCTGTGTGGGTTTCTTCCAGGTGCTCTGGTTTCCTCCCACAGTCCAAAGATGTACAGGTTAGGTGAATTGGCCATGCTCAATATTCAGGGATGTAGAGGTTAGGTGCATTAGGTAGGGGAATGGGTTACTCTTCGGAGGGTTGGAGTGGACTTGTTCGGCCTGTTTCCACACTGTAGGGATTCTTTGAACAGAAATACAATTTTCCTCATTTTTCGACTTGAAAAGGTGACTCTAATTTTAGAGTCAGAGAGTCATATAGATGTACAGCATGGAAACAGACCCTTCGGTCCAACCCATCCATGCCCACCAGATATCCCAACCCAAACTCGTCCCACTTGCCAGCACCCAGCCCATATCCCTCCAAACCCTTCCTATTCATATATCCATCCAACTGTCTCTTAAATGTTGCAATTGTACCAGCCTGTTAGAAAAGGTAATGCATTCTTCCTAAATACTGGGTCCAATCATTGACGAGAATACTATCAAGATCAAACAGGTCAAGTTTCCCAAATAACGGCATGGTACTAGAAATACCAGCCCCAATTCAAAGACAGGTGAAATTCTTCAGGGGCATTTTTTTTCCCTTGTCACGACTGAAATAATGCCACAGAGGCCGGTATCCTGTCACCAAATCACCCTTTATTCACACATGCATAGTATTTGACACTGATCCAACTCCCTCAGAACCAGCTGTCAAAGTGAACAGAACCTCTGACACTCCTGTTAATATCTGTCATCCAGGGCTCCCTGATTGGACTGGGTTAACAGCCCCAATCAGAGAACTCATATTCTATGAGGGGAACCTGGCTGTCCTCGTTACATTTCCTATAGATACAGTCATCATTGAAAGAGGGGTCTTGATGTGTGCTGGCTCTGGGTTATGCAACTGATCAAATCCCTCCACCTCCATTCCATTCTGAGAACCCTGTGAGTTTTGCTTTTTAACTATAGAATCAAGTCCATCTTCAAAGATATTATTAAATTTCCCTTCCACCGCCCATTCAGGCAAGGTATAACAACCATCTATGTTCTCTTTAATCCTTCACAGAGCGTTGGCATCATTAGAAGGCCAACAACTATTGCCTAGTTTTGTATGTCTGTATGACTTTTGATGCCTTTTCAGATGATGATTAAAAGCTAACCACATTTCTGTGAAGTCACATGTAGAGCAGATGGATTGACAGATTTTCTTTCCAAAATGATATTCACAAACCAAACTGGGGTTTACGACTATCTGGTAGTTTACTGGTGGCGTTTATAGATAGCAGCAATTTATTACAGGTTTATTGAATTAACTGAATCTAAATTCACTAAGCTCTCATCAGGGGAGACATATGTCAAAATGTTTTCACGTTCCCTATGAAGCTTTTGTCACTTAACTTAAATCTACACTGTCTGATTCTAGAACCCCCTGTCAGCAGAAATCACTCACTGTATCAAAGCCTATCATCATTTTGAACGCCTCTGTTAATTCACCACTTTGACTTCTCTGCTCTTCAGAGAACAATTTCATCTGGCTTGGGCCGAGTTGACCCAGATGTTCATTGTGAAACAATAATGTTCGCTTTCTGGAAACAGCAGCCATGAATTGGAATTGCAGTCATTTCGAATAATAATATTGAAGTTTATCTGATTCCAGATGAAATAAAGCTTTGTTTTGTCCTCTTCCCCATCAAATAAGCAGATTCCAGCAATCTGAACCTCTGACCCCGATTGGTGGTAATCTCTTAGAATGTATTTGTCTTATGAAATCAGAACTTCAGCCGGGAAGAATGGAAACATTTGTCCTGCCTAGTCATCTTACATTTTTAATCAATAATTCTGTCACACTCCTTAGATAATGCAGCAATCTCAACCCAAGTAGTAAACCATAGCTCAGTTAAAACAGATTTGATGTTGTTGAAATTGAGAGGAAATGTCAGAGTGAATGGATTTGTTTTTAAAGTCACTGAAAATGTTGTCTGATTACCAGCTGTTCTTCTTGTGTGGCTCCAGAAGAATTTGATTTTGATTGGCGTGAGTCCTCATTATCTCCATCCAAAATGAGTCTAGACCTGTGCAGATATAAAGACGCTTGAAGAGTCAACACGTTAATGTCGCAAGTTAAAGGACAAAAATTCTCCCTCAACTGTTGAGTGCCAAGAATAGTAGATACAAGCGTCAGACTAAAAGCAATGTATAAACAGTAGTTAGTCTGCTGCTTAGGCACCATTATTTCACCAGAGTAATCAGATTCAGCATACACACACTGCTCTCCTGAATTCAACTTTTACATAAATTTAACAAAATCTACATATCAGCAAGACAGTCAGTTGTTTGTTAAGATTGGAATGAATAAAATGGTTAATAGGTTTACAAGCATGAATTTAACAGTGTGTGAAATTGTGTGTCATTTTGCACAATTTATATGCATATGCAGTGACATACGCTCAATGAGAGACTCTCTTGGAGTTTTTCAAAATTCAAATTTGGTTGGCAAGTGGAAGACCTTCAATAATGAGATAATGAGAGGTCAGATACAATATGATCCTGTTGGTGCGAAGAGGAAGGCTGGTAGGTGCAGAATGCTGGATGACTAGAAAACTTGAGGCTCTGGTTAAGAAAACAAAGGAGGCATATGTCAGGTATAGACAGCTGGGATCGAGTGACTCCCAAGAGGAGTACAAAGTCAGGATAGGGTTAGGGAGAAGCGTTAGAGATTCTACAAATACATCAAGGGAAAAACAGTAACCAGGGAGAAAATAGGGCCCATTAAAGATCAACGAGGCAAATTATGTGTGAGAATTTGATGAGTGAGATACTAAACAAATATTTTACATCAGTATATATTGTGGAGAAGGATTCAGAAGCTCAGGAAATGGGGAAATAAATAATGATATATTGATACACACTGCTGCCAAGATGCATCAGTGATGGAAGGTGTGAATATTGAAGATGCTGGATGTGGTGCTAATCAAGCAGACTGTTATATTCTTCATTGTTTTTGAACTTCTTTTTTTTTCTTGAGTGTAGTTGGAGCTACATACATCCAGGCAATTTAAAAAAAATCTTTATTCACAGAATGTCATCACCGTTGGCTGGGCCAGCATTTATTACATATTTGTAATTGCCAAGAGGGCAGTTAGGAGTCAACCACATTACTGTGGGTCTGGAGTTACATGTACGCTATGCCAGGTAAGGATAGCAGTTTCCTTCCCTAAAGGACATTGGTAAACCAGATGGGTCTTTTTCTGACAATTGACGATGGCTTCATGGTCATCATTAGATTTTTAATTCCATATTTTTTAGTGAATTCAAATTCTACCACTTCCATGGGTCTCTGGATTAAATAGACTAGTAATAATATCACTAGATGTTTGCCAATGGATAGTATTCTATCATACATTTGACTTAACTGTGATTCGAATGGAAATTTATTTTGCAATTTGTATTCCTACAAAATAGAACCAGCAAGTGATGGAAAAAGGATTCTATAACTATGCTATAAGGGGTTTTTGTCTATTTGGGATTTGTTAGTATTTATTCATGGGATGTGGGTGTCACTGATTGGACCAGCATTTATTGCCCATCCATAGTTCGCCTTGAGAAGGCAGTAATGATCTGTCTTCTTGAACCGCAGCAGTTTCTTTAGTGTAAGCACATCCATAGTGCCATTTCATTGCCATCTGACAGTGCCACAACTCCATTTCTGACCTTATGATGAAGTGAGGGAAATTAATAAAGCAGTTGAAAATGGTTGAACCTTGGGCATTACCTTGAAGAACTCCTGTGGAAATGTTCTGAAGCTGAGATGAATAACCTCCAACCACCACAACCACCATCAATTTGGTCAGATATAACTCTAACCAGCTGAAAGTTTTCTCCCATTGATTGTGGACTTACTACGGCTCCTTAAGGCCCCACTTAGTCAAATACAGCCTTGATATCATGAACAGTTGCTCTCGCCTCAACTCCAAAATGCCTAAATGTGAACGAATCTTTTGAAATAAAACTAAACGGAAGAATAGGTGAAAACTTATATGGAAGGAAACAAGAGTATTATTTTCCTATTTGTAAACTGCATCACCTCGGAATGTTAATGAACCAATAAAAAATGATGGGTAAAGGATCAATGGAAATTTCCTTATTAGCAAATCCAAATTACATGAGCCAGATTCAACTTTAAACTCCATTTCATAAAAGCCAACCATTGCTTCAATGGACTCAGACACAGTAAGCAATTCTATTTCTTTTTATCCAGTGCTGCCTTGACATAAGTAGATATGTGAGGGTTCAATATATTTCACTTTTATGACTAATACTATTTTATGGACTGCTAAAGTTGGTTTGAATAACTTTTTCTAAATTGAGCATGTTCATGAATTTTACTGTTTAAAAGTTGCCAGCCAATATGTCATTAATTATGACCAAAAACAGAAAGTGTTTGTTTAATTTATATTTAATTCCCCATTCTTCCAGAGTTCCTCCGTCTTGTCTGAAATGGGCCAGACCCAGACTGTTGCATAGCTCAATGGGTGTTAGCAGTTCTTGCTTTTATCATCAGAACTTGTGTATATCCCAAATGCAAACCTCTACTGCTCTCCTAAATAGAGTCCGGACTCAGCATAGACATTAGTCAGATAATTTAATGCTTTCTGGAACATGAACTGACTTGGGATGGCCTTCTTTATAAACTGTGACCCATACTGAATGTAATCTCACCCTGAGCCAAGTTGAGTATGATTACTCGGAAGATGCACAAATAAATGTACAGCGACATTCTGCAGTGGGTGCTTAAGTGACAATATCAGATTGTTTCGTAACTAAAATTATCAACCGCAGTTCAAAATATTATGTTGTTACTAAGATAATACAGTTCTTGTATTATCATCTATTGAGAATATGTTTGCAAAATGAATATATCTTAGTATCATGGAGCAGAATTTGGCTGTTCTTAATTCATATGCTGCTGTTGTTTTTCTTTCTCATTTTCATCGCAGTTCTGTGTGTGTCTGGGGTTCAAGAGGGCTTAGGAAAGTGGTAAAACATTTGGTAAGGCATTTACTTGCATTGATATCTTGTAGCTCTCTTAAAGTCAACTGCTTACCAAATACTGGAATGTTTAAAAGCAATTTTTGCACCTATTGTTTCAATTATTAAATTTCATGTTAAAAAAAAATTAAGAGTATGTTAAATGATATTAAATTAGTGATGTTCCCGTTTCTTTATTAGCTCTTTTGCTGATTTATACAATGTAATGCTGATTTATGGGCGGCACGGTGGCTCAGTGGTAAGCAATTTCATAAATTGCGCCAGTGACCTGGGTTCGATTCCAACCTTGCGCTACTGTCTGTGTGGAGTTTGCATGTTCGCCCTGTGTCTGCAGGTGCACCGGTATCCTCCCACAATCCAAAGGTATGCTGGTTAGGTGAATTGGCAATGCTAAATTGCCCATAGTGTTCAGGGATGTGTTTGTTCGGTATATTAGTCAGTGCTAAATGCAGAGGAACTAGTTTGGGTGGGATACTCTTTGGAGGGTTGGACTTGTTGGGCCAGAGGGTTTGTTTCCACACCATAGAGATTCTAATGAAGAGGTAATGGAGGACAACTTTGGTTAATAAAACCTGGACAACATTGATGCACAAGCCTTGAGCGGAGCAACAGAAATTTGTTGATAAAATGGAGAGTACCTACCTGATACTCTGGATATTGGAGGCTTTGAACATGGTTGGAATGTTTTTCAAACTCTCATACCAAGTTATTTCAATTCTCCAAACTATGAGCTCAAGATCTGAAGAACTAAAAATGGAAAATGAGCCGTAGCAACATCGACACCAAAAGCTGAAGAGCTCCTGCTCTGAGGCATGCATAGCAACCAGCAACCAATCACATTTAGTTAGTCAGCAAGGAAGAGCATTTGATTCATCATGGCTTCAGTCTGGACTATACATAACCTGAGGACAGAAATAACATTATGTTTTACTGCTTACTAAAATTAGAATACGCAGAAGCATGAAATAAACCACAAAGAGACCAATCAAATTGTTAACAGCAGCTCTCCCCTGGGTTTCTAGCAGTCAACAGAGAGCATTATTGGTCAGCTTGCCAATCTGCAAATTTTGTCACCTGTTACAAATTTTAGTTCTTCCTTATGTGTTCATTGGTACAGAGATGCTGCTCACTCCTGTAAGAGGTCAAATATGTCACATCAGGGCTTACCCATCCTGCCAATCATCTAACCTCTCTTAATCTGAACTTGATTTTCTGTCTCCTTTAGCTTCCCTCAAATGATGCCTATCCAAACTTTTCACATGTCTCTTAACAAAACACTTGATGAAATGAAGCCAGGTAGGAACTAAGTTATTTTAGGGCAGCAAGTAAACATGCAGAGTAATAGTCTTTGCTAATTTCAAAAACCACCCGTGCCCCTTAAGCTTGAAAATGGAGATG
Source organism: Hemiscyllium ocellatum (assembly GCF_020745735.1). Taxonomy (NCBI): domain Eukaryota; kingdom Metazoa; phylum Chordata; class Chondrichthyes; order Orectolobiformes; family Hemiscylliidae; genus Hemiscyllium; species Hemiscyllium ocellatum. Next base: position 41,745,201 of record NC_083408.1, read on the forward strand.
GTGGGGTGGGTAGTGACGGGGAAGCAACAAACATTGTGTAGACTGACCTACTTGCTTTTGGCTAACTTCCAATGAAATGGTATGGTCTCTTGTATTTTTAGACTTCAGTCTAAGTCAGGAACCACTGTGTGAAATGTCTGGCAGGTTTTTTGGAGGATGGACATTTAATTAGGTTGTCGGGTGGGGGGTGGTAAATGATTGATGTGGTGAGGGGGATGAGTGATGTAGTGACTCCATTGCCTTCCTACAACTGTCCTGATAAAGTCCACCATGTGTGTGGTTCAACTAATGGCCCTGTCTGAAAATCTAAAGGGTGATGGCTTATTCCAAATCTCAGTCCAATTTAATTCGGTTCATAGCATAAAAGTGGTTTATACTTAACTGTAAATCCTAAATTTTATCCTTATATAGGAAGACCCTGAATAAAGGAAGAACTTGCATTTCAACATTATTATTTACTAACTCAGGACATCCTGAAGTGTGTGACTGACAATGACATATTTTTGTCATATAATCCCTCCTGTAATATAGCCTCGACCAGTTTGTGCACATAAGGCTCTCCAAACAGCAATGAGATTAATAACTAGGTTATCAACTTCTGTAATGTTGATTGAGACATAGGAGTACAAGGCCCCGAGAGAACTTTGCCATTTTCCTTGAGAGTTCAATAGGACCTTTTATCTGAGAGGTAAATGCTGCTCTCAACTGAAAGAAAGTGCTACCTTTGACATTGCTACATTGCCTCAGTACTGTACTTTCTAGATTATGAGCAGAATCATGTTGTTCTGAGATTCAGTGCTGCATTACGCTGAAAAGAGGGAGGCACTTCCGCTCGAGGGCAGATCGGGCTCACTTGTTTGATTTTCTTCTCAGCCCATGTGGAGGGAGGAGGCTGTTGTAAACACTTTGTGTTGGCCTAAAACATTTTGCCTTATGAATCTGGCTTACAGCTTGAGGTGATGACCTGTGACTCAGAGTTAAGGGGAATTACGCACATGTCTCTTGAACGACGCAAAAATGAAATATTGCTATCTGTAGAAGATAACCATATTTAAAAACATGAGAAAACTGTTTTTCTAAAGGAATGGAAGTAGCAATTTACCTCTAATGTTTGCATTGTGTTCTGAATGACTTTTGTGAAAGAGAGGGTTGAAAGTATGCGTTTTCAGAAGGAAACGTTGTGTTAAATTCAATAGGAGTGCCTTCAGCAGCAGCTGTCCATAGTGAGGTAAGGAACCAAGCAGGTTCCTAATCATTGCAGACCCTCCCTACAGCATGGGGTGGAGTGGCAAATCAGGTGGAGGGAAGGGCGAAAATGGACTGCTCAAGCAAGATATGGGCTTAGTCCAATGCAAATGCTTGGCTTTTACAGTTTTAGACTTAAGTTCTCTTACCGTCTGTAAAGACCTAATGCCCAGTTAGGTCAAAAATTTCTGTTGCACAATCTTCAGGCCATCCCTCTCTCCTTCTCTCTTTTTTCTCCTAATGTCTCAAGACACAACGGCAATAAAATAGATTGGAGAAATATCCATCCACTGTGAACTTAAAAGATATCTGTAACATTCACTACTGCTGAGGATACAAGACATCATTGAATGACCATGGTCTCAGGTTAAAATCTAACATCTCAAAGGCTCTAAGGACTTTAAAAGTGTGTATCCTTTTATCTTACTTTTTTTTGTTAAACTCCGTGTTTTCCTGTCTTTAGACTTTACACCTCTGTCTGATTTTGTGTTTTATTTATTGTGGGCGTCAGTAAGTAATGAGATTCTATATCCTTCCCCTTAAGAAAACCTTGTAATTAGCTCCTTAATTTGGAACAAGTGAATAAATGTTTTAATTGAAATGAGATATAGGTGCATGCTAAAGAAAATTTAAAAAAATATTTGCTGAGATTGACTGAGGAGATTAAAAACACGTGAGCTAATTCACTTTTTCTCAACAAGTAGTAAGAAAATGCAACATCAACTGCACCAATTTACATTTGTTCTCTATCTTATCTTAAAAGTCACAGTGTGATCAGACAGATTTCAATGAAAGAAACCATATTGAATGGTATTTATTAACCCATGTTACTTCAAGTGACAATCAATTTTCTCTCATCATGGTCAGTAATGATCTCACCACTAACAGACTGACTTTTATTTGGCTGCAATATCTCTCCCCCGTTTTGTGAAAAGGAATATAATATTTGTGAGTAAAAAGGCAGAGGAGGATAATTATAATGGACTGTTCGTTTGTGTTTAAGCACTGCTCTGAGGTTAGAAATCTCTCTGTAAATACATTACTGGGTGCTTTAGAAATGTAATCGAAAAAGCCAAATTGTGCTGGAGAAGGCCAACAATAATGTAAGATTCTGCAGGGACAGAATCAAATTGGAAAATCAAATCAAGTATTAGTGAACAGATTGCAGTGGTACACAATGTGATTACTGAAGGGACAATATACATAGATCAGCTTTGCATTTTAGTTTCTTAGGAATCTGGGGTCGTGGCCCACTTCAGAAATTTCTGACACCTCATCTTATGAATTTTTCGCACTCTGTTAGATCATATATAGATATATGATCAAACCAATATAGATACTGTAAGAATTGTTAGAGATAAATAAGGTATAAGACTAAAAGTAGTGGAAAAGACTTTGACACAACTTTACACAGTTACATTAAAATTGATAGCTTACTACCCATTTATAAAAAAATTGAGGAACAATAAACAAATGAATTAACTAATCAGTAACATTGTCAACAGTAATCTCAACCTCTTTAAATACCTTCATTCTGTTAATAATATTTATTTTGTTTGACCAAATGTTTGACTGAGAATTAAGTACAAATCTGGAACTCTGCCTCAACAGTCTTTTACTGGATAATTTGGGGATTGAAGATGAGAAATTAGCATTGAGCCAAAGATCAGCCATAACCTAATTGTCAAAAATCATATGACACTGGGTTATAGTCAAACAGGTTTATTGGAAAACACAAGTTTTCGGAGACCTGCTCCTTCTAAGGAGAATTGGACTATAATCCGGTATCATGTGATTTTTGACTTTGTCCACACCAGTCCAACACTGGCATCTCCACAGTATAATCGAAATGGACAGTGGAAGATGCCTAAAGGGCTTATTCTTATTTTGTATTTATGTACTCCTAAACATTCTCACACGCTAGAAATATTACAAAAAGAGATGTATAAAAATGAGTCGACTGTCAGTAGAAATCTAATATTATCTTACCTTTGATAGTTCTCTGTGATTTTAACTATTCTAACACAGGTGGTGAGAGATTTTTCTGGGTTATGAAATGGTAATAAAACAAAAGCAGTGATAATACAAAGCCAGATACTGTCTCTCTCTCACTCTCTGTTTTTCACACACACACACACACACACACAAAATGAACAAGTCAAATTTGCACTCTGCACGTCAAAATTGCAATAATATACACAATATGGAAAAGATGTGCATCCCTGTTTTATTTGTTAATATCTGGTAGAGTTAATTAATTTTATTCTATTTTTCATTTAAAATTTGCCAATTCTGCCAATTCACTGAAGGTTGTTAATGTGTTCACACCAAGTAAGTCATGAACAAAATAAAATATTTGCTAATGCAATTGCTTGGTCAGGTTTTGAAGTTTCCACTGCAGAAAATGATTTTGTTTATTTTTGAAATTTCACTGTAGTAGTTTCAAATATGTATACTAATGTTATTGTAGTGCTTACATATACATTGAAATACGTGGAATACATAGTTACGACAAGAAGGAGAGGAATTACTTCCACTCTCGAGTCAACCCTTTTGGTTAGTCACAACAATTTTTAAAAATTTCTCTTTGAGTGGTGGCTATCACACTTCAATGGAACTTAGCGAACTGAATGAAAAATGATGGTGAGTCAAGTCCAAGGTTTATTTGAGTAAAAGAGGATAGAGTTTTGTTACCTGTTACACTTGAGAAAAATGGAAAAAAAAAACATGATGTTCAACACTACACACAACATAGGTATAAATCTTAAAAAGAAGAGAGAACAAGGAGGATGCCTATATGGTCTGGAAGGCACCAGGAATTACAGTTTAAAGTTGTTAGAGTTCCAGCATTGCGAGAACTCTGAGTTCTGAAACCTTTATTGAATTCAACATTAACTCTTACTCTCTTTTTTGATGCTGCCCAACCTGCTGGGTTTCCCTAGCAATTTCATTTTGTATTTTAGGCTTACATCATCCACAGTATTCTGCTTTCATTTAAAATTTCCCTTTTTGTTTAAACCTCACCTTGATCTTCCGCAGCAATTTTTTCAATTACTTTTTTTTTAACCACTTAACTGCTACAATTCAATTCAACTTAGTAAAACACCAGACCAAAAAAAGGAGAGCCAATTCCAGGGTTTTCTTGGCGTGAAAGACAATGGGATTTTCTTATCTATTAAGCTTGAGCAAAATAATCAAAAAGATGGCAGCTAAACCATACACACAACATAGGTAATAACCTTAATATTAGCAAATATTTTATTTTGTTCATGACTTACTTGGTGTGAACACATTAACAACCTTCAGTGAATTGGCAGAATTGGCTAATTTTAAATGAAAAATAGAATAAAATTGATTAACTCTACCAGATATTAACAAATAAAACAGGGATGCACATCTTTTCCATATTGTGTATATTATTGCAATTTTGACGTGCAGAGTGCAAATTTGACTTGTTCATTTTGCGCGTGTGTGTGTGTGTGTGTGTGTGTTTGTGTGAAAAACAGAGAGTGAGAGAGAGACAGTATCTGGCTTTGTATTATTACTGCTTTTGTTTTATTACCATTTCATAACCCAGAAAAATCTCTCACCACCTGTGTTAGAATAGTTAAAATCACAGAGAACTATCAAAGGTGAGATAATATTAGATTTCTACTGACAGTCGACACATTTGACTCATTTTTATACACGAGCTGAACAGTACCAGCTGTTGTAGTTTAAAGCTTGTTTTAGAGTGCTTGAGTTGTGCGAGTGAAGCCTGAGTGCCAATAGTTTAGTTATTGTCCTGTTCCTTCAGGAAGAACAAAGCTGGCAGGCAACTTTGATTGCTTATTGAACAATGTTTTTTTTGTTCTGGGTATTAAGTTGAGATATGGGCAGAGAGAGAGTGTCTTCCTGTTTTTGCCAACAAAGCCATTTCTTTCTTGTCTCTGCTTCAATGCCCAGAAACAGTGGTTAATAAAGTTCCATTCATATATTCCTTTCCAAGCTGGATGCTTCAGAGAAAAAAAATTCTCTCATCTTAATGTGGTCACTTCCAGAAAGGTGTGAATCAGTTGGGAGAGATAGACCTGAGTTAGAGTGTCCTTTTGTAATCATGCATATTTCAGTTCAGGCTAATCCTTTTTGCTGATGATTTCAGGTGATAACAGCTGTATTCGTCCTTTTTAAAATCATTTTTATTCAATGAGAGGTCTCAGATATTAAAATTAAATGATGAAGTTTGATACTAATAGACCATATTTACCATTATCATTACAATACTCATATGTACAGAATCAAAATTCCTTTGACACCCCATTCCAAACGATAACCTCTTTTATCTCGAAGATCAAAGCCAGTAAATATATGGGAATAGCACGATCCCACAAGCTCCCTCCAAGCCACTCACCATCCTGACTTGAAAAATACTATTATTCCTTCATTGTCAGTGGGTTAAAATCCTGGAACACACTTTCACCCACATTGAATAGGTGCTCCTACATCCCAGGAGTACAAGCCTGAGTGGGTGCAGAAAAGATTTGCAAGGATGTTGCCAAGGTTGGAGGATTGAGCTATAGGGAGAGGCTGAATAGGCTGGGACTATTTTTGTGGCGTGTCAGAGGCTGAGGGGAGACCTTATGGAGGTTTGTAAAATCATGAGGGATGTGGATTGGATGAATAGCCAAGGTCTTCTTTTCAGGGTACTGGAGTCCAGAACTAGAGAGCATAGGTTTAGGATGAGATTAGATTAGATTAGATTAGATTAGATTAGATTACTTACAGTGTGGAAACAGGCCCTTCGGCCCAACAAGTCCACACTGACCCGCCGAAGCGAAACCCACCCATTCTCCTACATTTACCCTTTTTACCTAACACTATGGGGCAATTTAGCATGGCCAATTCACCTGACCTGCACATCTTTGGACTGTGGGATGAAACCACAGGGGAAAGATTTAAACGGGAGCTAATGGGCAACATTTTCATGCAGGGAGTGGTACATGTATAGAATGATTTGCCAGAGAAATTGATGGAAGTGGGTACAATTACAACATTTAAAAGGCATTTGAGTGTATATGAATAGGAAGGGTTTAGAGGGATATGGGCCAAATGCTGGAAAATGGGGCTACATTAATTTAGGGTATCAGGTCAGCATGGAAGAGTTGGACTGAAGGGTCTGTTTTCATGCTGTACAAATCTATGACTCACCTGGAGTACTGCGAGCAGTTTTGGTCTCCTTACTTGAGAAAGGATGGACCGGCAATAGAGAAGGTACAGAGGAGGTTAACTAGGTTGATTCAGAAGTTGAGGGGATTGGCTTATGAGGAGAGAGTGAGTAAACTGGGATTATATTCACTGGAATTTAGGAGATTGAGGGGGCATCTCACAGAAACATACAAAATTATGAAAAGAAAAGACAAGATAGAAGTAGAGAGTATGTTTCCACGTGCAGGTGAAACTAGGAAAACAGGGCGTAGCCTCAAACTTAGGGGGAGCAGATCTAGGACTGAATTGAGAAGGAACTTCTTCACCCAGGGGGTTGTGAATCTATGGGATTCCCTGCCCAGTGAAGAAGTTGAGGCTTCCTCAGTAAATGTTTTTAAAGCTAAGATAGATACTTTTTGAACAGTAAAGGAATTAATGGTTATGGTGAGAGGGTGCGTAAGTGGAGCTGAGGCCCCAAAATGATCAGCCATGATCTTATTTAATGGTGGCGCAGGCTCGAGGGGTCAGATGGCCTACTCCTGCTCCTGGTTCTTCTGGTCTATGTTCTGACTCCACAACTAAGTAGCTCAACAGCACCTTCTCCAGAACAACTTGGAATTGTCCTATTAAATGCCAGTGACACCCATGTTCCTGAAATTATATAAAAATAATTATACAGATTTTTTTTGACGCTTGTATTGAAGAAGTTAAAACACACATGTATTTATATGTATTTGTATTTTAACTTCATTTGTGACAAACTAAACAAAAGTGTCAGAAAGCAGTCAGTCAATTTGTAGCTTTCCTTCTTTAGACACGTGCAGAACCAACAATGTTGAACAAAATTAATTTAACAAGCTACAATTCCATTCAAATAGTTCATATTTGACAAGCTGTAAGCTCAGTGGGGGCAGGGACAAGCTGATCTATCTTGTTAAATCACTGACAAGCTGACAGCTGGGTTGAAAAGCTGGCTGTCAGTCTCCAAAACTGATGGAGGCCATGTTTGGTCATGCCAGAACCATTGTGTAGAATGCAGATTGCTCTTCTCCCACTCTTGAGCTCCAAAACATTTGAAAAACCCAGAAATGATTAAGTAATTGCTCACCTTATGGTAGCAGTCAATGGCTGATTAAAATGACTGAATTGCAGGAGAATAAATGACTTCAAATAGCAAAGTCACCTGATTGCACAGCTAAAATATCTCAAAGTGCTTGACACCTTTAGCATGCAATACTGTAACTTGGATGGAGATTTTTTTTCAATCGTTTTAAACTCTTATAAAATAATTAAAAAGGTACGGAATTCAGTGGTTTGATTTTTGTTTTAAAAATCAAAAGTGAGTCACAAATTGAAAGAACATTGCGAAACAAGATTGCTTCTTTGGTTCACTTAATGAATTCAGAATCATGCTCCCACTTAAGACAAATCCTTTGATTTGGTGCAAGTAGTGTACTTCCTGAAGGTCCAAGTTGGATTTGTGAAAAGCTAAGTAAATAAATTGTCTATCCCAGATCCATCACAGGGTACACATGTTCATGTTTCAGAACAGCACAGGGATTTGTAAAAAAATACTAAAATCTTTGCTCATTCTTTAATTAATAATTAGGAACAGATGCACATTGAGAAAAAGTTGAAAATCTCCCAAAAAAAGGGCTACCCTTAACATGCTGTGCAATATTGTAAAATTGTCATCATCCTTAAAAAAATGGAATAAAGAGAATATAGTTTAGAAGAATATGCTTGTTGTAGCATATTTGGAATTATTTTTCATATGAAACAAACTAATTTATTGAACAAAAGGCAGTTTCACCATCTGCTCTTGACTCTCTACAGCATTACAATCTTTGAGTCCCCTACTAGCAATCTACCGGCAGTTCACATTGATCAGTAACTGAACTGTACCACCTATTTGAATACTATGGCTACAAGGCGAAGAATTCTGCAATGAGTAACTCACTTGATAACTCTCCAAAGCTCGTTTACCATCTACAAGGGACACGTCAGCAGTGTGTTGGAGTAATCCCCACTCGCTTGGATGAGTGCAGCTCCAACAATACAAGTACAGCTTCACACGAGGACAAAGCAGCAGGTTTGCCTGGCACCACACCCACTCCTTTAAATAGCCATTCCCTCTGGCACCAATGCACAGTGGCAGCAATGTGTGTGAGTTACAAGATGCACTGCAGTGATCCACTCAGTCTCCTTCAATGGAACCTTGCAATTCTACAACCTCTTCCACCAAGAAAGAAGATCGTCACCTTGCAAACCACACACCCATTGAACTTGGAAGTATATTGCCGTTCCTTCAGAAGGTTCAAAATCCTGGGACTCCATTCCGAACAGCAATGTATGCGTACAGTTAAGAAGAAATGTGACAAAATGGTAATGTCAATGGTAATGGGTTCAAATCCCACAATGGAATTTAAATTAAATGAATAATTCTGGAATATAAATCTAATGTCAGTAATGAAGACTATGGAACTATTATCAATTGGTGTAAGAATCCTTGCGGTCATCTTCGGGGAAGGAAATCTGCTATCCTTGCTGCCTTAAAGTGACAGTGGGTCCATGGTAATATTTTCATAGAATCCCCACCGTGTGGAAGCAGGCCATCCACACTGGCCTTCCAAAGAGCTGCCCACCCAGACATCCCCCACCTCAACTCTGTAACTCTGCATTTCCATGACTAATCCATCTAACCACCTGATGAACGAGCTCCAAAAGCTAGTGCTTCCAAATAAATCTGTTGGGCTATAACCTGGTGTTGTGTGATTTTTAACTTTGTACAACCCAGTCCAACACTGGCACCTCCAAATCATGACCACCTAACCTGCACATCCCTGAACACTATGAACAATTTAGCATGGCCAGTCCAGCTAACCTGCACATCATTGGACTGTGGGAAGAAACCAGAGCACCCAGAGGAAACCCTTGCAGACAATGTGCAAACTTCACACAGACAGCTGCAAGAATTGAACCCGAGAACCCTGAATGCTGTGAGGTGGTTGTGCTAACCACTGAGCCACCATGCTTCCCAATGTGAGTGACTTTTAACTGCCCTCTGAAATGAGGCTGTTTGGGAAAGGGAAATGAATCCTGTCCATGTCAGCATCTCTCATATCACTTGAAAAAATAAGAATTTTAAAAAATGGACTGCAGCAGTTCAAGAGGTCATGTCATTGATATAACAACTAGGAAGACAAGCTGAATCAAGAGTTGTCTGAAATGACTGCTCTTACTGGAAGCTGTAAATAAGAGATTGACCTCACAAACAATGCACAGCAATGACAGGAATCTGACCGTCTTACAGAAAAGCTCAGAGACCATTAACAGAGCATCTGCTCTTATAACTCTGCTGTGTTTAAGCAACAAAGTCTAGTAGCTTTTGCCATCTGGATTGAATAATCACCTGCTAGAGTTCCCAGTGTGATCCCCAAGAGACCTATGCAGGCTTCAGTAAATTTTATTTAAGTGTTAGGTTTGTTCATCTAATGCAGGATGCATTCGGATAACAGCTCTTTCTGGGGTTGTCACTCAATGTTATTCAAATCTTCCTTGAAATCCTTTAATTTCTTGTCTTTAGAAACTTTGGCTGTATAATGTTGCTGAGGTAAATTCAAATTGATCTGTTGAGAGAAATTAGGGTCATTGAAACAAGCTAAATTGGAACATTAACAGGACAATCTTCTAAATGTCTAAAGAAATCAGTCCTGAATTCTCACCAGGCATTTGCACCTTGGAAGCAGAAATTTGCGTCATTTCTTTTGCCATTTTGAATCTAGGAGAGTAACTAATCTAACACCCAGTGTTAAAATCAGTGCCTATGGGAGGGGGCAGTTGGCAAATGATATTTAAACGAGGTCAGGTTTAGTACAGGTTAAATAGTCAAAGAATTGGAAGTGTGTTGTGAAGACATCTCAAACTCACTGATTTCTAGATTTAACTCGGGTGGAAGAAAAGGAGAACCAAAAGGCAATGACAAAATCCGAACAGGCAATGTACCGGACACTGCCATCATCATCCCAGTGCATGCCCTATCCCATTGGCAAGAGAGACCCAGCAGAGGTGGCAGCACAGTGACATACCGTCAGGATCGGAGTTGCCCTGAGACTCCTCAACATTGACTCTCAGCCTCTTGAAGTCTCCTGGCATCTGGTCAAATGTGGGCAAGTAAACTTCCTGCTAATGGCCACTTCCCATTCCAACCTTGGCAGAGGAATCAGAGCTCCTCCATGTTGACCATCAGATGGAGGAAACACTGGGTGTGACAAAGGTGAACCAACAGGTCGGATCTCATCTCCGTGGTCCTGTCACATCGAATGCTGGTGGACAACTAATCAATGAAAAAGAGGGGGGTGGGAGGGGGATGCCACAAACATGCCCATCTCCAAAGATGTGGGTGCCTCACATGTCAGTGCAAAGGATAAGGCTGAATGGTTTGCACTCAACTGCAGTCACGAGTGCTGTGTTGTTAACCCATCCCAGCCTCCTCCAGCATCACAGCTGCCAGTCTTCAGTGATCACTCAATTCACTGCATGTGATATTAAAACAAAGGCTGAAGGTGCTGGATATGCAAAGTCTGTGGACTCTTACAACATATTAGCAATAGACCTGAAAGCCTGTGCTCCAGAATGATCTGCAGTGCTAGCCAACTTGATCCAGCTACAAAATTGGTATGTGACCCATCAATGTGGAAAATTGCCAACCCAGCCAATTATTGCCCTATCAGTTGACTCCTAATCATCAGCAAAATGATTGAAGGTCTCATCAGCAGTGCTTATAAAGTGGCATTGCTCAGAAATAACCTGCTCAGCTTGGTTCCTGCAAAGGTCACTCAGCTCCTGGTCTTATTACAACATTGGTCCAAAATTGACAAAAGAGCTGAATTCTAGAGATGGACATGACTGCCCTCACCATCACCAGGTTTGGCACAAAGGATCCCAGCAAAACTGGAGTCAATGGGAATAAGGAAAAAAAATTCAGCTTTCACAGTCAGAGCTGACACAAAAGAAGATTATTGTGGGTGGTTAGAGGTTGGTTATCCCAGCTCCAGGACATGTTTACAAGAGTCCCTCAGGATAATGTCCTAGTACCAACCATCTTCAATGTTTCATCAATGATGTTCTCTCTATCATAAGGCTAGTGGTGGAGATGTTCACTGATGGTTGAAGTGTTCAGTCCCAGTTGTGATGGCTCAGATACTGAAGCTGCTCATGTCCACATGCTGCCAGAATTGGACAATATCTAGGCTTGAACTGACAAGTGGCAAGTAACATTCAGGCCACAGAAGTAACAATTAATGAACATCTTCACTAAAAGAGAATCTAAGCATAGACTCTTGGTATTCAATAGTATTACCATTGGTGAATACTAATACATACATTCTGGAGGATAGCATTGGCCAGAAAGTACATCGTATTTGGACTGCATTTTAATTGATGCATTTTAGTCACATTTGGACCATTCTGCATTCAATCATGGCTGGTAAGTTTCCCAACCATATTCTCCTGCCTTTTCCCTGCAACTCTTGATCCCTTACAAATCAAGAACCTATCTACCTCTGTCTTAAAGGTACTCAATCTCCATAGTCTTTTGTGGAAATCAGTTCCACCAATTCACCACCCTCTGGATGAAGAAATTCCTCCTCTTCCCAGTTTGATAGGTTATTCCCTTCATTCTGAGGTTGTGTCCTCTTGCCTTTGCCAATATGGCGGCAGTCAAGTAGGAAGTGTTGGGGCTCCTAGGCCCGTCTGCTCCCACTCGCCTGGCTGGCTGCATCCTTCTTTTTCAAATTTTCTTCACTTACATTTCATATCAAATTCATTTACCTCTTCTTTCTCTGCTGCTGCAGTGATGGAGGGAGGTTGTGGGGAGGTACTATGGATTTAAAGTAATAAATTATTGAAAATATTAGCAGCAGATCCGGTCCGTTTCCTCATGACCATGATGGCTGTCAGTGAAGGCCGCATGGTGATTCTATTTCCTTGGGGATTTGGACTGCCCCTCAGTCCTCGGGTTTTGGATGGTCTCCTGGTTGTGGCATTGGCTGGATAGATGGCTTTGAATGATTTAGCCAAGATTGAATGGCGAAGTGGACTCGATGGGCTGAATGGCCTTACTTCCACTCCTATGCCTTATGGTCTTATGGAATGGGACAGCTTGGTGGGTCCTTTCTGAAGTCCTTGCGACAGCGACGAGAGGTTCCCTTGGCAGCGGTGGAGGTGTTATGGATTCGGTCCTTCCTGCTTGCATCTTTGGCGGCATCATTCCCATATCCAGTTCAGACACCCAAGAGTCGTGGAGCGAACAACAAAATGGACTTCGTCTTCACTTTGCCTCAATTTTATTTTACATATCATTTCTGTTTTTAAAATGGTGCCGGATTGTGGCGACTTATACAATCTTCACTGTGTATTCATAAGTACAAGTGACAATAAATTACTGCACTATATAATCCTACTGGTGGAAACATCTTCTCCACATCCATTCTATCCAGGTCTTTTAGTATTCTATAAGTTTCAATGAGATCCATGGGTGAATTTTATGATGAGATGTCTATCAAGTGGGCTGCTGTAATTGGATTGTGTCACATTCCATGACTGTTGTTGGAGATGCACTAATCCAGGGAAGAGGAGAGTATTCCATCATGCTGCAGACTTGTGCTTCGTAAATAGTGCACAGGCTCTGGGGAAACACAAATTGAATTATTCACTGCGGGACTGTCAGTCTCTGACCTGTTCTTCTAGTCACAGCATTTAAATGACTGAGCCAGGTAAATGTCTAGTCAATCATACCACTCAGGATGTTTGTGTTGTGGAATTCAACACTAGTAATGTCATTGAACATCAACATTCAGGGGTGCTTTGACTGTTCAGACGTCTAAATGCTGTTTTTAGATGGGGTTGGAGAAAATATATTCCTTATGAATGTGAATGCCTGGGAAACCCAGATAGGAAATGGAATTGCTCTCATTTTGATCTCCACGACATGTTCATTTTCCTTACAATATAAACCAAGTCTACTTTGTGTTGATTTCATCCCTATTCTACACTGCATTTTTTTCCAACTAATGGTAACATGATAAAGTTCAGAGTCAAAGGAGACCACTAGTTAATGTACAACGGTGTAAATCTGCGGAAACATCATTGCGGCGGCATGGTGGCACAGTGGTTAGCACTGCTGCCTCACAGCGCCGGAGACCCGGGTTCAATTCCTGACTCAGGCGACTGACTGTGTGGAGTTTGCACGTTCTCCCCGTGTCTGCGCGGGTTTCCTCCGGGTGCTCCGGTTTCCTCCCACAGTCCAAAGATGTGCAGGTTAGGTGAATTGGCCAGGATAAATTGCCCGTAGTGTTAGGTAAAGGGGTAAATGTAGGGGTATGGGTGTGTTGCACTTCGGCGGGTCGGTGTGGACTTGTTGGGCCGAAGGGCCTGTTTCCACACTGTAAGTAATCTAATCTTAAAACATGTGCCGAAAAGTTTTTACAAGTACCTCAGAAACAAAATGAGAGGTGTTAATTGCTACATTGTATTTACTCCCATCAGGTATTTAGTTAATAATATGTAAATTCATTACTTTTTAGACTTGAGACTGACCTATATAATTATCGTAGAGTTTATCTTCCACTCCCTTTGTAATGAAGAGCTATATGTGATTTGCATTGTTTATTGCTTTCTGTATCTGAACTTTCTGTGATTCATGTACAAGATTACCCAGGTCTTTCTTCAGTAACATTGCTCAACACTGTGCCATACAAAAGCATGGCACTTTTCTACTTTGTTCCTATTCTATTCTACCTGTCACATGTGCAGACTCTTTGCATCCTCCGCTAAGTCTACTTTCCCAGTTCACTTTGAAATCAACAGCAAACCTGGATACATTGCACTTGTCCATCCAATGGAGTCATTCAAAACAGATGACAAATCATTGAGTCTTTTCAGATTTTCTGCATTTTAAGATCCTCTTTCTCATTCTTTTGACAGTTTCTTCCTTTAATCCAATACATACTAACTTCTCATTGGCCAAAGTTGAATCACTTTTCCCACGGGATTTCTTTTTATTCCTTTAGGAAAGGAATGATCATTTCAGACTGTCAATAGATTCTTTTAGCGTTTGCCATTACTTGTCTGTGCATAAAACAGAAAATGCCGGAGAAACTCAGCAGGTCTGGCAGCATCTGCGGAGAGAGAAACAGAGTTACACTCCGAGTCTGGGATGACTGTCCTTCAGAACTGAATGGACTGGAAACATCAACAGTGTTTCTCACTCCATAAAAACTGTCAAACCTGCTGAGTTTCTCCAGCACTTTCTGCTTTTAATTCAGATCCCCAGCATCCACCATAATTTGCTTTCATTTGAGTGTTTAATTAAATCCCTCCCATACCTGATATAAAATTCCATGATGATATAATCCTTTTCCCCCAGACCCTTGTTATTCATTAACCTTTCGATGCAGTTGTAAATTATTGGATTGTGCATAACTAGGCTGTATAAGTATAGATGAAGTGATAAAGCATTGGCAGAGTATGGGCTGCCCAGTAGGATACACACACAAAAAATACTGATTAAGATACCAGGTTATTCTTACATACATTAATGATTTGTTTTAATGTCTTTCCAAGGTTCACGTTTAGATCCTGAGGATCATGTTATATTATTTCGAAAGAATGTTAGATCATATTTTGAACTACTTCCTTATCGGTGCATCAAAAATACTTGTTCCAACTTCATTTTAAATGGTTACAGCGTACAAACAGATATTTATGCACAGCAAGTATGATGGAGTCTCATCTGTTAATCAGGGGAAAGCAGCCAACTTGATTTTAATTGGGTTTCCAAGAGGGACTTTGAATACATTGGAAGATAGAATAAGTTACGCTCATGAGTTAAGGATGGCACTTTTGCAGTTGAGAAGACAGCCAAGTCCAACTTGATTTGGTTTCTATAGGTAGTGTTTATATTTTCCAAGAGAGGGCAATAAATTCAAATTAAAAGGTCACAGAGTCATACAGATGTACAGCACAGAAACAGACCCTTCGGTCCAACCCGTCCATGCCAACCAGATATCCCAACCCAATCTAGTCCCACCTGCCAACACCTGGCGCATTTCCCTACAAACCCTTCCTATTCATATACCCATCCAGATGCCTCCACACTACTTCTGACAGCTCATTCCATACACACAGCACCCTCTGCGTGAAAAAGTTGTCCCTTAGGTTTCTTTTATATCTTTCCCCTCTCACCCTAAACCTATGCCCACTAGTTCTGGACTCTCCCACCCCAGGGAAGAGACTTTGTCTACTTAGCCTATCTGTGCCCTTCATGGTTTTATAAACCTCTATAAGGTCTCCCCACAGCCTTCGACACTCCAGGGAAAACAGCCCGAGCCTGTTCAGCCTCTCCCTTTAGCTCAAATCCTCCAACCCTGACAACATACTTGTAAATCTTTTCTGAACACCTCCAAGTTTCTCAACATCCTTCCGATACAAAGGAAACGAGATCACACGCAATATGCCAAAAGTGGCCTAACCAATGTCCTGTACATGCAACATGACCTCCCAACTCTTGTACTCAATACTCTGACCAATAAAGGAAAGCATACCAAACACTTTCTTCACTATGCTATCTTCTTGGGACTTCACTTTCAAGGAGCTATGAACCTGCACTCCAAGGTCTCTTTGTGCAGCCACACCCCCCAGGACCATACCATTAAGTGTATAAGTCCTGCCAAGACTTTGGAGGGCTGTATGCAAAAGGGTCACAATGACCAGCTCTGAGTTGAAGAGGAGTGTAGGTTGGCTGGAATAAATAAATAAATAAATGATTTGGAGGTGCTGGTGTTGGATTTGGGTGTACAAAGTTAAAAATCACACAACACCTGATTATTTTATTTGGAAGCACTAACTTTTGGAGTGCTGCTCTTTCATCAGCTCTCCGAAATCTAGTGCTTCCAAATAAATCTGTTGGACTATAACCAGGTGTTCTATGATTTTAAATAAATAAATAAATATATTTTTATGAAAATTTGCTGTAAAGTGATTGATGAAGTGGAGATGCTGTTACTACAACGTGAGATTTTAGAACATGTGTTGGTGATAATGAGATTACATCGCCAACACTTTAAGTGCTGTTTCTTAAGCACATTTTTTCTATAACGCAGGGTTGCGCAAGAACGCAGCCATCACGTTATAGAAGAACTGACTGTACATTTTTGAAATTTAGGAAAAGGTTCTCCCAGGCACAATCCATGGTCCAGGACTACGTACTGAGGGATGCCATGGGCGCACTGGGGAAAGACAACTTTGTGGTCTTTCAGCCAAAGTTAAATGGGGGTCCATTCAGTTATTGGACAATTGCAGCTCCCCTCCCCTAACCCCACCCCCCTCCCGGTGCCTCAAATATATGTAACTATAGTCATGTGCAAGATGAAGAACTGCCTTTGGTTTGTTTGATGGATAGAGTCAAACTTCAATGTTTGTTTGTTACTATTGCACAGAACAGATCTGCTTTAGGAACTATGTCATATATAAATATATTTTTATGAATAAAGTATATTTTTGAAACTAAAAAGGGGAATAAATAAAACCAAGTAGGATGAATTTGGGAGCTGGGATGGGCGGGATCTGGGAAAATATCAAACTTGTATTCACGGAAGTTGGAAGGTGCAAAACTGCTGTCAGATGGGAATTTCTGGCTAAACATTGAATGAGAAAAAGGAGTTGGAAACTAGCTTGATGAAGCTCAAAGTTTCAAAGGACTTTGCAGCTGAAATTGGTGTACAGTATACCTGGTAAATGCACTGCTTTGGGTACCTAAGTGATCTATTTGTGGTGTACCTGCTACTTAAGGTATGCAAGTTGCTCTGTTTATTCATGTTTAGTTTATCTTGATTTTAGTTTGATTGGTACAGTCGACGTTTTCAGAAGTGAAATCCTGTTAATGGCTTTTTCTTTGGAATTGTTTAATCAATCCAATTGTTTATTTGTTGCTCTCGACAGGGGTCATAACAAATGAAACAAAGAATTGCTTTCATACAGCACATTTTATGACTGCAGGACTCCCTAGAGCATTTTGTAATCAAGTACTTTTGGTTGTAATCATTGTTGTAGGGTCCATGGTAGCCAATTTCTGGACAGCACAGTCCCAAGCAGCAACGAGGCTTCTGATTGTGTTCACAAATGAAGCAATTCATACACTGCACTCAGAAGAAAAGACATAATCACCAGTCGGCCTAAATTCAATGGTGTGAGCATAATGATTCCAATCAGTGAACCTCAGAAATGGCTGCAGTTCTGTGCATTCCTGAGAGGACTATACCGACACTTATCACTTCAAAATATCACAGAAGCACAGCAAAGCCTTCGTAAGAGGATTGCTGACCAGCATTTCTCTCCTATAGTCTTTCTAGAAGACATCTGGGATTTTGAATGCTGAATTCCACTGCACAAATAATGAGAAAGGTGTTGATGCCTGAACATGACCTCTGGATAATAACACTGACACTGAAACTGCTCTACATTTCAACATGTCAAACATACTTCATACGATTCAGAACAAAAACAATCGCTAGCTGTTAACAAAAGCAAACTTACTAAAGTAGAATTACCTACCAGTCATCGAGGATATTCATTCCTGCTGTTAGAAAACAAGAAAGGGATAGATTTGCTGACATCGAGAGTTTTAAACAAATAGCAGAAGGGTATAAATATAAATCCCTGATTGAAGAAAAATATAAGTGAGTACGGTATCATGTCAGCAACAGTTGATGCATATAGCTTGAGGCTACAGTCTAGCAGGTGTAGTCTGGTTATTTTGATGTTTATAGATATAAAATGGTGTCCTATTTAGCCTGGAGTTACAACGTCTAGCATGAAAACATTCTTCTCCCCAAGCTTTGCACAAAAAAACTATTAACAGCTTAATTGTCCCCTGACATGTCACAAGAATACATCTGACAAAAGTGCCTGATAAATGAGGAGAGATACCTGTCTAAGGACCTGATGGTACATGCATCAACACTGCTGTAAGGAAAACAAAAGTAATTTCAAAAGTTACAATAACTGAAGTTAAGTATTGCAACAGAGAATACTGTTCAAGGCTGAAAGCTAACTATAAATGGTTCCGTTACATTTCTACCTTTTGTGATGAACAAACACCTTAATATGTAATTAAAACTGGTACATATTAGAATAGCTGATAGTCTGCATCATAAAGGAAATCTGACAGGTTCTTTTTCCCAGATAGGAAACATTGAACCAGTTGAAGGCTACGGTGAAGGTTGTATAGGGAGTTTGGTGCAAGCTGTACACCTGCAACTCTTAAGTCTCATTTTTTTTGGGGAGGGGCATTTGCTTAGACTCAATATTATTTTTAAATTGAAAAGAGAAACATCTTGACAAAGTTTTTCATCCTGCACTAATTAGGACAAACACAAGAATGATCATTTCGAATGATCGTCACAATTAATACTACAGGAGAAAAGGATGCTGATAGGTTGACAAATTGACTGATTGGTCGAGGTGTTGCCATGCAGAAAGCAACAGAGAATTTTAGGCTCCTCAAGATCCTCAGAATTTCTGAAAAAAAGGTTAAAGCTTGTACTGTGGCTGTCTTACACTGACTGGAAGTATTACACATTCATACACAGGGACCCTTTCTCTGCTATCAGAAGGCATGTATTTGAGTCTTGTCTCTTTTTGAAAGTGGCAATTAGCTGGAAAGTTGAAATGTCTCATGGGCAATTCTCCTGCTCCCCAGGACTCTCTGCAAATGTCCTTGACTCTCTGAACTAGAATCTCAGTCTTTTTGGGCGGTTCTGCAGCATTTTTCTGAATAAGAGAGATGAATCTCTGGATGCGATGAGATGCATCCCAAGCTGTATCAGGGGCAAGGAAGGAGATTGCAGGAGCTCTGACATTAATTTTCAAATTCCCACTGGCTACACAAGGGGTTCTATAGAACAGGGGGGGCAGCAAATGTGCCATTAGTCAAGAAGGTTAGTAAGGATAAACCAGGAAACTAGAGGCCAGTGAGTCTAACATCACGGCAGGGAAACTTTTGGAAAACATTTTGAGGAACAGAATTAATCTCCACTTAGAGAGGCATGGATTAATCAAAGATAGTCAGCATGATTTTATCCTGGGCTCATCATGTCTAACAAATTTGACTGAATTTTTCAAGAACATGATTAGGTGTGACAATGAGGTAGTATCATTGACGTAGTTCTACAAGGACTCTGGTAAAGCTTTCGACAAGGCCTCACATGGCAGATTGGTAAACAAGTTAAGAGCCCGTGAGATCAAAGGCAACTTGGCAATTGAATCCAAAATTGGCTTCATGGTCGAAGGGTGTGTTTGTGACTGGAAGCCTGCGTCCACTGGCGTACTGCATGGTTTGGTGTTGGGTCCCTTGCTGTTTGTTGTGCACATGAATGAATATAGGAGTTATAATCAGTAAGATTGCAGATAACACAGAAATAACTAGTGTAGTAATTAGACAGATGGAAAGCCTTAGACTACTGGATGATATAGATGGCTGGTCAGATGGGAGACAGTGACAAATGGAACTTAATTCAGGAGAGTGTGAAGTGATGCTTTTTGGGAGAAGAAGATAATTAAGTGCACATTGAATGGTCAGAGTCCAGGAAGTACGGAGGGTCAGAGAGACATACACGTCTATAGATCCTTAAAGATAGGTAGATAAGGCAGTGAAGGAAGATAGGGGATATCTGCCTTTATTAATCAAAGTATTGAAAACAAGACCAAGGAGGTTATGATGGAGCTGTGTGTAATATTAGTTAGGTCACAGCTGAAGTGTTGTGTGCAGTTTTGATCACCACACTGAAGGGAGGATGTAATTGCACTGGAGGGGTGCAGCAGAAGCTATGAAGATAAACTAGCTAAGCTGAGGTTGACTTTCTTAGAGCAGAGAGGGCTCTAAGGCCCATCTGATTGAGGTGGTTGAGGTTCTGAGGGGCATAGATACGGTTGATATGGAGAAACTGTTCCCCTTAGTGGATGGGTTAATAACCTGGGGGCACAGTTTGAAGGAAAGGAGCAGGTGGTTTGAAGAGGAAAAAGATTTCACCCAGAGGGTGATGGGTATCTGAAACTCACTCCCTGAAGGGTGAGAGAGACAGAAACCCTCAAGACAAATAATGACAATTTATAGATGACCAGAGTGGAGAGAAAGGGCCAAAGGGGCTGTAAAAAGTCTTTGATTCTATTATTGTATGAATAGTTACACAGGAACTATTAAGCTAAACATAACAACCACTGAAGTAACTATATAACCAATCCCCTTAATTATTCCCAATTCCCTGATACCCCACCAATCCACCAACCCCTGCTGACTAACCCCTTAAGCCCCTGACTAGCTCCCCAACTTGACTACCATCAGACACAGCCATCCCAAAATAATTCTACTAATCATCCTGAAATTCCAATCCAACTACCCACTTGACCACTTGACTAACCTACCAACCTGCCTACCTTTAGTGATGACCTAACTACGCCTTTACCTTTACCCATGAACTGACTACCCTGAACTTACTCCAAGACCTGACTAATTCTTCTGAACATCCGACCAGCCCTCATCCTAACTACTCGACTGAACATCCAACAACATCCCTCACCAAACATGACAACCCCTTCCCTCATCCTCTTCACTCTCCTGACTACACTGCTATCCATACCTGTCCATATAAGATGTTTCAGACCAATAAGATCATAAGGACATGTGACTGGTGAATGCTGAAATGATGTTTCTCCTTACAGAGGAGACCAGATCTAGTGGAGCCAACAATAAAATCAGGGTCACCCATAAAGGACTGCAGTGAGGAGGCTTTGTTTCTTAACATGAGTGTTTGTGACTCTCTCCTTGAGAGATTAATGACAGGAGGGTTATGGAATATTTTTAAGGCAGAGATAGATTGATTCTTGACTAACAAGAGAGTTGAAGCTTAACTGAGAGCATAGGAATGTTGAGTTGAGGCCCCAATCAGATTAGCTATTGTCATGATGAATGGAAGATCAGGCTAAAGGCCAAATGGCCAACTACCGATGCATGTGTGCCCCCAGCCTGACTAACCCATTTTACCTGATGCCCCACTGATCAAACTACTCACCCGCCACCTCACCCAACCTCCCCTCTTTACCACCACTTCTCCCTGATGAAGGGTTTATGCCCGAAACGTCAACTCTCCTGCTCCTCCGAGGCTGCCTGTGCTTTTCCAGCACCACACTGTTCAATCTCATCTCCAGCATCTGGAGTCCTCACTTTCTCCTCATCATTATAACCTGACTGAGAAGCCTCTTCCAAGGATTCCCGCCTTGAAGAAGTTCTCCTCCTCCCTCCACAAAGATCTCAGTGAGTCACTCTCTAACGGCAACCCCACCCCCTCACCCAGGTCCACCCTCCTCTCTGACCTATCACCATCACCCCCACCTTCATCTACTTATCGTATTCCCAGCTACCTTCACCAAAGCCCATCCCCCTCCCATTTATCTCTCAGTTCCTTTGGACCACCCCTATGCCTGATGTAGGCCTTATGCCTAAAAATGTTGACTCTCCTGCTCCTTGGATGCTGCCTGACCGGCTGAGCTTTTCCAGCACTACACTTTTTGACTGTGCCAGTTCTTGTGAAGTTTTGATCTGGTCAACCTAATTTGAGCCCTGACTCCGGTTCCACGAGACGGTCTCACCATGAATTTAGGACCAGTGTGAGCAGAATGCGGCTTTGCTTTCACCTTACTTTAGAAATGAGCTTGGCAAAAGTGAGGACTGCAGATGCTGGAAATCAGAGTTTGGATTAGAGTGGTGCTGGAAAAGCACAGCAGATCAGGCAGCATCCAAGGAGCAGGAAAATCGACGTTTCGGGCAAAAGCCCTTCATCAGGCAATCAGCTTGTCAGCCTCACATCTGATCAGATGCCAAGACCTCCGCTAACCTTCTTCCCCAGCTGTGTGACCCTACACACACACACACACACACACACACTCCATTCCACTGGCTGTGCCTGGTCTTCCAGCAGGGAGTGCGCAAACTTTCACTCTCTAAGCCTTTACTCTATGGAATGTTCTCCCAAATCACTTGGCTTTGCTCCTTCTCCCGCAAACATCCTCATTTCCTGCTTGGCATTCACCACTTTTAAAGCATTCCAAGGCATGTGGGGAATGTACGTAAACACAACCAATTCCTCAGGGCTCTCAAAGTACTGAACTTGTTTTAGATTTACACACACCTGAGGCACCAATCTATAGTTAAGCTCCTCAGATTTGAACCACAGCCTACACTGCCACCTATGGGTCATTTCTATATTTAATGAACATTGTGGCAACACGGTGCAGTGTTCATTGCACTTGTTGGATTTATTTTTAAACTGTAAAATCTTCCTTTCTTGTCACTGAGTTTTGCCTCACAGAAATCCTCACCTTCCCTTGTTGCTGAAAACGCTTTCTCCAAACGCCTGAATCATTTGACAGTCATCAGGGTTAAAAAATCAAAATAATTCAAGGGAAAAATTAAAATAAATGGAAAAATATAAAAGCCCATGGTGTAGGAACTAACATATTGGCATGAATGAAAGTTTGGCTGGCTAACAGGAGATGGAGGTTTGGCAAAATTGGATTATTTAGAGTTGACAAGATTTAATGAGTAGTACATTACAGGGATTGGTGTTGGGACTTCAAATGTTCACAATTTATAATAAATGACTTGGTTGAAGGGACAGAAAGTGTGGTTGCTAAACTTGCTGATTCAGAAAAAAAGGAAGTTAGTTGTGAAGGGGACATATGGATGCTACAATGGGAGGTTGATATATTGAGTGAGTGAGCAAAGATCTGGCAAGTGGAGTATAAAGAAGGAAGATGTGACATTGTCCATTTTGGTAGGAAAATAAAGAAAAGCGTATCATCCAAATGATGAGAGATCGCAGAACTCTAAGGTGTAGAGGGATCTGGGTGTTTCATGCATGAATTGGAAAAACATTAATATGCAGGTAGAGCAAATGATTAGGAAAGCAAGTCAAATGTCTTCATTCATTGTAAGAGGCAGAGCTATTGTGGAACAGTAGTAGTGTCTCTACCTCTGGGCCAGAAGGTCCAGCTTCAAGTCCCATCTGCTGTGGAGGGTTGTCAAGTACGAACAAGTTCAAAATACTTCTTCTTATTGTGAGGGAAATTCAAAAGAAAAAATAAAGACGTTATACTTCTATTTGGCCAGACATTGGTAAGATCACGTCTGGATTATTGTGCACAGTATTGTCTTCTTCGGCAAGAAAGTATTTAAATGCATTGATAGCAGGTTTAAAAACTAATACCTAGATGGGCAGATTGTCTTATGAGAAAGAAAAAAAGAGAGATAAGGATG
Source organism: Hemiscyllium ocellatum (assembly GCF_020745735.1). Lineage (NCBI taxonomy): Eukaryota > Metazoa > Chordata > Chondrichthyes > Orectolobiformes > Hemiscylliidae > Hemiscyllium > Hemiscyllium ocellatum. Next base: position 41,769,001 of record NC_083408.1, read on the forward strand.
CTACCTCCCCCCCTAGGGGGAAGAAATGGCCCAGTGGTATTATCTTGCACTGTTAATTCAGGGACCCTAGGAACCTGAGCTCAAATTCGGCCATGACAGGTGAGGAATTCGAATTCAATAAAGAATCAGGAATTAAGTGTTCAATGGCAACCATTCTTGATTGTTGTAAAAACCCATCTGCTTCACTAAAGGTCTTTAGTGAAGGAAACTGCCATCCTAACCTGGTCTATTCTACATGAAACCCAGACCCACAGCAATGTAGTTGACTCTTAACTGCTTACTGGGCAATAAATGCTGGCCTTTCTGTGAATATATTTTAAAATAAAAATCAGTGTCTGCTGGAGCTTAGGAGGGTAAGAAATAACTTGACTGAAGTGTATAAGATCCTGAGGGGTCTGGACAGGGTGCTTGTGGGAAGGATGTTTGCTCTGATGGGAGAATAGAGCTTGATGTCACTGTTTTAGGATAAGTGTGTACCCATTTAAGATAGAGACGAGGAGAAACTTCTTTCTCACGTTTGTGAGTCTTTAGGACTCTCTTCCTCAAAAGGAGGTGAAAGCAGAGTCTTTGATTATTTTTAAGTCAAAGGCAGATAGGTTCTTGACAATCAAAGGGTTGAAAAGTTATTAAGGGATAAGTAGGAATACAGAGTAGTCATGTCAGCCATGATCTTACTGAATGGTGGAACAGGCTTAAGGGGCCAAGAGACTTACTCCTGCTCCTAATTTGTATGATTAGACATATGCTCAAAAAACTAAACTTAAGCTGCATGGTGTCATTTAGTCAGCTAATAGTGCCCTTGCACACTTGATAAAACCTTCCTTTCTCTGCAAATCCACACATCATCCAATAGAGCATAAGACCATAAGACATAGGAGTGGAAGTAAGGCCATTTGGCCCATTGTGTCCAATCCGCCATTCAATCATGACTGATAGGCATTTCAACACCACTTGCCTTCACTCTCCCCGTATCCCGAAGAATTTATCAATCTCGGCCTTGATGACATTGAACATCCTGGCCTCCAATGCACTCCGTGGCAATGAATTCCACAGGCCCACCACTCTCTGGCTGAAAAAATGTCTCCGCATTTCCGTTTTAAATTGACTCCCTCTAATTCTAAGGCTGTGCCCACAAGTCATAGTATCCCAGCCTGACGGAAACAAATCCCCACCCCTTCTAAGCCGTGCATTATCTTGTAAGTTTCTATCAGATCTCCCCTCAACCTTCTAAACTCTAATGAATACAATCCCAGGATCCTCAGCCGTTCATCATACAGCCTACCATTCCAAGGATCATCCGTGTGAATCTCCGCTGGACATGCTCCAGTGCCAGTATGTCCTTCCTGAGGTGTGGGGCCCAAAACTGGACACAGAATTCTAAATGGGGCCTAACCAGAGCTTTATAAAGTCTCAGTAGCACATCGCTGCTTTTACATTCCAAACCTCTTGAGAGCAGCATGACACCGAAACTAAATATAAACTTCCTATTACTACATTAAAATTAAAAGTTGACCTTCAGGGTTAATGGCAACACATACACTTTCAATTACTGTTTTGTTCTGCTCATTTACTGTGTCTTCTGGAAACATTGCCAGCCACTGAAGTACAAACCAACACCAACAGCCCCCTCTTTAAATTCTCCATTCTTTATTGAGATTACAGTGTGAACAAATCACAGAGGGTTTTACAGCCAAACCTAATCCAATGGCCACAGGCATAATTCTCCAGCAGGAATTATTGCTCAGGAACAGGAAGACGAGATGGTTTTTATTTCCTAATCTAAAGGCATTTGAAGCAACTGAAGCATTTGCTTGCTATATTGAGAAGAATTAAGCTGACACAGAAGTTGGGCATTACTGGCCAACTTAGCTTAATGGTTCAGTGTATTCACTCACAAGGTCGTCAAGAGCATCTACTGTGCTGGAAAGGAAATTTCATCTCATCTGCAATTCAAGAATAACACAAGAAATACTCCTGTGTCTGAAACACATATCACAATACTCTAATGGTGACGCAAAAATATTTTATGAAGAAATAAGATACCTTCCTGACTCTAGTATAGTCCAGCTAAAAATGTCAAATTTAATCCTCTGTACTGGAGATTTTGTCATTGTAGTCTGACCTGTGACTCCAGACCTACAGCAATATGATTGATGTTAAATACCCTCTATGTAACTAGGGATGGGAAATTATTGTTGGCCCAGTCAATAATGTCCACTTCCCATGAATGAATTAACATAAAAATCATTTGAATTGATAAAAAGTGGAAATGTTAAGTTGAGACTCAAAGCCCATGATGCACCTCTGCTAGGCATGAAGCTATCAATCATCGCTCTGTCTCAAGAGACATTCAGTCTCCTCCCTCTGAGATTTATCAATCCCTGCAGTTCAAATCTTTTATCTATTCTGAAGAGAAAAAGGTGGTAAAATAAACAGGATCATAAGAAATATCCTCTTCTAGTGGTGTAGCAAAAGCAGAAAGCTCCTCTCCATTATCCTAATTTTCAGCTGAACTAAACTATGCAGCTAACAACCTCCCAGAGTCAATAACTAACAATGATGCAGAAATTATTCAGAAGAGGTCATGGGACGATAAATGGCAATAGCTTTGCAATTAACAAATAATATCACATACCCGCTGAGACCGCTGGCATTTCACAGCTGATGCGTTGACTGATGGATGTAAGTTTCAGGTCAGATATAGATTAAATATTGCACTCAGTTTAACAATGGAGCTCACAAAAATAGATTCAAAGCAACTTACCTCCTTCTCAGAAGTAGATACTAAAATAAATCAAAGCTCTTATCATTTAAAATTCACTAAAATCTCCTTTAAGATACAACTTAAACTGCCTCAGATAAATAACTAGTTTCAAATAAAATGGAAGAGTTATTTCTGTTAATTGATTTTAGCATTGCAGAGGACCATGTGATCACACAGCTGCCATGGAATTTACTATCAAACACTATATTAATGAGAAAAATTGAGTAATGTTTGTTCATTTAAATTGAGGCTTTTTGTTTCTCATGATGTGTAAGCCCTTGCATCTGTCTGTGGACTCTGACTATCCTCCAACATAGCAGGTATTAACGAATGATATCAAAGCTTGTATTGAAACTCAATCTGGGAGTTAATCATTCTTTATATGAAAAACTTCTTAGTATAATTCCCTAGCTTATTTTCACCACTTTGTATCTATGTCTTTTGGATATGCATAATTTCTATTCCATTCACTATCTTAGACCTCTTACGAAGTTCCCTGTGCATCGCCATGTCTCAAGGTTGAAGATTTTTCTAGCATTTCCTTATAACTCAGTCCTTTGTTACAGGGTGAGGGTCCCATCGCCCTTCCCTTAATGCACCTAGCTTTTAGATAACTAGACCTAAATGCAAGATTCAAGATGCCTACTGACCACAATCCAATGGTAGGGTGATAGAAACAGCCTTGCATCTCATTGATTTGGCTAAAGACATCTGCAGTGTTCTCAATGCTTGCTGCTCTTTAATTGGTGATGCAAACTGTTCACTATGTCTTTCCCTGATTTGTTTCTCTCATATCTGTGGCTAGATGGACATCATCAGGTAACACCACCCACCACGCACACGTCCTCTCCAATTGTTTCGTCTCAATTTCAAAACGTTGCATTTATTATCAATGTCCCATTCTGCTGTAATTCTTTGGAATCCCATGCATCATCTGAAAACAAGCAATGTATTTCAGAATCAAGACTGTATATATAATACACTGAACACTGTTAGAATTTCCTTCATTGAAGTTTCTTGAAAAGTATTGATACACTACTTCGGAGGTCTTATCTAAATTCACCTGTGACATTATTTACAAAACAAAAAGGGTCAATCAAACATGATCTTATGTTTCTGAAAGTATTTTGACCAACATTTACAAGTTTTGTTTTTCACAAAGGCTATCGTCAAGATGATTCTTAATGACTGTTTTTATTATTTTCATCAGTTACTGAAGAAGGTAAATTGGAATACAAGATTATACCTGGCTTGGAAAGGGTGGACGCTAGGAAATTTTTTCCATTAGGCGAGGAGACTAGGACCCGTGGACACAGCCTTAGAATTAGAGGGGGTCAATTCAGAATAGAAATGCGGAGACGTTTCTTCAGCCAGAGAGTGGTGGGCTTGTGGAATTCATTGCCGCAGAGTGCAGTGGAGGCCGGGACGCTAAATGTATTCAAGGCAGAGATTGATAGATTTTTGATGTCTCGAGGAATTAAGGGCTACGGGGAGAATGGGGGTAAGTGGAATTGAAATGTCCATCAGCCATGATTGAATGGCGGAGTGGACACGATGGACCGAATGGCCTTACTTCTACTCCTATGTCTTATGGTCTTATGGTCTTATGGAATCTGCAAGTCTACCTGGATTTCCTTTCTTTTGAATGTTAGCACAATGTGCTATGTCTTTTTCCATTCCAGAGGGATCTTCCCTGTTTTCAGTGGCACGGTGGAATGTACAATGCAGGTGTTATATTTTTCAGAAAAGGTACCACACAGGCAATTTTAGAGAGCACTGAGAGTTATAAAATTAGAAGAGGGAGAAAACTGAACCGAAGCGTGGTCACAAGGAAGAAGGAAAGGGTCAGAGTTAACGGCAATTTCTCAGCGGTTGGAAATGGGTAAGAGGTGATTCTAAGATTCTGTTCATTGTGTGCAACCATTCCGTTATAAGGCTAGGTGACAAGCTGCCTTAAAGCACTTCAAAGTTTATGCTTCTAAATGTTGTCAACATCAAAAACTATCAAATTAATATGTAACAAAAAATTGAATTCAGAACTAACATGAGGAGGAGAGATTTGTGATTCAATGACCAACATGCTAGGACGAAGGAAAGCAGTAACTCAAATGCAACCAAGTTTAAATTATTTAAGAGCAAACTTTTCCTTTGTTTAAAAATTCCAAACACAAAATATTGGATTTTTTTTGTCGCTGCAAGTAGAAGCTTGAAAGATTCATGGCATGCTCAGGGCAGGCTCTGCGAATATCAGTGACCTGCATAACCTGTCCACATGGGTTGGCATCAGTCACCCACCAGCCTCATGGTGTCTCCAGCACCATTAGAATACTGCTCACCAACATCCTACATTGGCAAGGTGTTGCCAGGTCCACTTTGCTGCTAGGGTCAGGTACCCATTTCACAGAGTGAAACACTGTGCATCTCAGGGGTTTTCATTTGATTTCTCAGCATTTACCGGCCTACTTGGATGCTCACAGCATCTCCGCCTTGCATTGTTCCTGCCTCTTTACGTATTGCCGCTTCATTCAGCCTTACAGGCTTGCAGTTCTTCGGTCTTGCCTTGGACACAAAGCTTGGGAGCTTGTCATTGGCTGTCAGCAGTTGCCAGTTGAGGAAGTGGATGTGTTGCACATGTGATGCTTCGACAACATGTGAAGTTGCCATGATGCCCACAACCCTGAGAATCTTCAGCTTCCTGTTTCGAGGGTCAGATCCCTTACAAGATTGGTTACTGGGAGACAAGGTGGCTCACCAGGGACCCAGGTTCGATTCCAGTCTTGGGTAACTGCCTGTGCGGAGTTTGCATATTCTCCCTGTGTCTGTGTGTGTTTCTACTGGGTTCTCCAGTTTCCTCCCATGGTGCAAAAATGTTCAGGTTAGATGGGTTGGTTGTGCTGAATTGCCCAGGGAATAATGCCTAGGGATGTGTAGGCTAGGGGATTAGCCATGGTAATGCAGGATTGTGGGGATAGGGTGGGGAATGAGCTCAGGTGGGATGTTTTTCGAATGCTCAGTGCAGACTTGATGGGCCGAATGGCCTCTATCCACACAAGGACTACCATTGTAACTTTAGCTGTTAACTCCATGACGCAACACCTGACAATAATCTAGCAATGCCATCATCCTGAAGATGAGGTCTCTCATGCTTGGATCAATGTGGGAGAGCCTTGCAGTACAGTTCGGTGTGTGTCTCATTATTCTAGCACTCTGTGACATGCAAAACTGAAGCAGCCAAACAGGGGATGTGATGGACATTGAAAAGCTGGGACAGGATCAGCAGTTTTTTGAGGGGGAAGATGAGGGTGTCGAGCAAGAGAAATATCATCTTCAAAATGATGGAGTGGTGTACCATTGGTTATAACAGATCAGACATAGTGACAGCACTTTCAACAGATGTGATCATTCATGGGCTGTCATTTTGTTATCAAAAGGAATCCCAAAAAAGCTTGGGAATACTCAGACCTCTGACTTTTGAATTTGTTTAAGGAACTGCCAAATCAATTTTAAAAAAAAATCATTTCACTTTTCATTCCAATAATTTTAGTTGTCAGCAGCATATAGATAGTGAAGAAGGTGTTTGATATGCTTTCTTTTATTGGTCAGAGCATTGAGTAGGAGTTGGGAGGTCATGTTGCAGCTGTACAGGACATTGGTTCGGCCACTTTTGGAAGATTGCATGCAGTTCTCCCTCCTATAGGAAGGATATTGTGAAATTTGAAAGGGTTCAGAGATGATTTACAAGGATGTTGCCAGGGTTGGAGGGTTTGATCTTTAAGGAAAGGGTAAATAGGCTGGGGCTGTTTTCCCTAGAGTGTCAGAGGTTGAGGGGTGACTTTATAGAGCTTTATAAAATCATGAAGGGCATGGATAAGGTCAATAGACAAGGTCTTTTCCCTGGGGTGGGCAAATCCAGAACTAGAGGGGTTTAAGGGGAGAGGGGGAAGATTTAAAAGGGATCTAAGGGGCAACTTTTTCATGCAGAGGTTGGTGGGTGTATGAAATGAGCTGCCAGAGGAAGTGATGGAGAATAGTATAATTACAACATTTAAAAGGCATCTGCATGGGTGTATGAATAGGAAGGGTTTAGAGGGATATGGGCCGGGTGCTGGCAAATGGGATTAGATTAGGTTGGGATATCTGGTCAGCATGGACAAGTTGGACTGAAGGGTCTGTTTCCATGCTGTACATCTCTATAACTCTAAATGTCCACACTCCAGAGTATTTTGATAACCATTTGTTTTCTTATCAAACTGTAAGGAATGATGTCTTATCCGACCAAATGTTGGTCTGAGTATTTCCCCAGTAAGATCCATTAATGGTCTTCACTTTGTTTTTACTTTCAGCAAAATCTTGGCTTTTTTCATTCAGGTGACTTGATCGGAAATAAATGTTTTGAAAATTTACTCAAAGCTGGAAGCATTGCTGTCTTTCCAACTGAGAGTTGGCAATGTCATAAAAAGGGACATCTTTGATTCCAAAAGCAAATGCTACTTTTTTTTATTACATTTTTCTTTTGCTTTTGTTCAATACATTTTTAAAATTTTGAAGTCAATCTAACAAGTGATGCTCCAACAGTGAACAATAACAATGAAATTCATTGCTATACTCAGTGCAGGGAAAAGTAATACTTCGACGGAATTCCAACATTGTGTGGCACTAGGGACAGGTAGCCTATATAGCTTCAGTCTACCAGCCACAGTTACAATGACGGTCGATCAGAAAGGTGATGAGTGAGTTAGCAACACATAGATGAATGGAAGCTCCTATTTCCAATGATGTATCACCTCTGTTCCCTCAGAAGCTTTTTAGTGTCAGCTCTCTAGACTTTAAATATGGCACCAAAAGCCACTAATGGTCCCAGCAGTGGCTGAGGAGTTGATTTGCATAATTAACCAGAGAACAATGTGAAATACACTTTTCAGAAAAAATAGTGGCTTTTCAAGATCCGTGTTTAACCAAGCATCCCCTGCTCCTGTGAAATTGGGGTACCAGCGCGTGTGACATTAACCGCACTGTTATTTTGGCAGAAAATTCCTGCCCGAGACTTAGGAAGTTATTTTTCTAATCAACCTGTTTAGAGATAGTACTACGCACCTCTGGAGTAGGTGGGATTTGAGTCTGGGTCCCTTGTTTCAGGGTTAACTACCTCTGAACCACACGAGAGCTCTCCACCCTGGAGGCTCCATCCCTCCATTCCTGATGAAGGGCTTTTGCCTGAAACGTCGATTTTCCTGCTCCTCGGATGCTGCCTGACCTGCTGTGCTTTTCCAGCACCACTCTGATCTAAACTCTGATTTCCAACATCTGCAATCCTCACTTTTGCCCATATGAGAGCCCTTAATGGGCATTTGCTTTTTTAAAATGTAATCTATTTTTCTCATTTGTTCAGAGGTGATTATTATGCATCTCTGAAACAGGTGATACTTGAACACAGACCTCCCAGACCAAGGGTAGAGACAGTACTACTGCACCACAAAGGGGCCCTTATTGGGCATTTATCTTTTTTCCTAATCAACCTATTCAGAGATGTTATGACACATCTTTGGAGCAGGTGTGACTTGAACCTGCGTCTCTTGTTCCAGGGATAGGGTGCACTGCCATTGTACCACAAGAAGGCCCTTGATGGGCATTTACAACTTAAGAACTGAATGCAAAACAGCTGTTAGTAAAGATACTCATTTAACAGCAGCCACTATTGCCAATTTCAAGCATATTCTTTCAATAGTGTTTGCTTTGAAATGTTCAGATATAGGGAACATTTTGTTTACCAAATGGGCTTGTCTGCATTAAATGCTTTCCAGTATAATGCTGCAGCAAATGTGTCATCAGAAATATTTGGCTTCCCAATCTAAAATTTGTGCTACATTTTGCCAAGTGACTGAAGGAATACAAATCCAACGTAGGCTTCAAAGTAATTTCTTTTAACAAGTCATTCAGAAGGGCAATGTTCAAAAAGAAAGCCTTAATAGCAACATCTGTGACTGAACTGCTTCAAAGAGCAGCACGAAAGTAGGGTTCACAGTTGACTAAAATTCTGGCGTTCTCATTCTCATGAAATCGCTTCAAGTTGATTCATCAGGCTGCCTCTGTGCCATATCCTAACTTTGAAATGTATTTTGGATTAAAAAAATAATAGAAAGATGAGATTTTAAAGATCTTGAGTTCCTTCAACTTCTTCAGAATTGCTAATTCTTTCATGTTATTTATTTTAAATCATTAAGAAGGCGGTGCCTGACAGTGCGTCATTACCTTAACAGATTACGCCACAGATCGCAGGTGTCATGAGGTCAGCCAGGTATTTATCATAGAATAGGAGTTCCTTGATTGGACCACATTTACACCCCCAATCAGGGAACCCTGGCTGATAGATATAAACAGGAGTGTCTACCGCAGTTAGGCGGTAGTGTGGGGGTTAATTAAAAAAGAAAAAGAAAAAAATAAACGGGAGTGTCAGACATCCTGCTCGCTCTGAGAGCTGGCTCCGAGGCAGTTGGATCAGTGTCAAGGACTCGCCACCTGTAAATAAAGGGAGACTTGGTGATGGGATACCGGCCTCTGTGCAGTTATTTCAGCAGGGTGCGGATACATGGATTTTTCAGTACCCTCCACTTCACCAGCACAAGGTTATGGATACCAGCCAGAAAGAGAGAGTGAGTCAGTGATTGTATCAGCTTGAGCCACTGTTACAAATCTCCCAGAAACTGGTAAGATTGTTATTGGCAAGGGAATTGGAGAATGGTTTACAACTCAATTTTGCTGCTTGGTCAACATTTCTCTCTTCATCATTCTACCCTGAGCTAATACAGCACTTTGCATATCCAGTGTTTGGAAGATATACACAGTCCCCCGACTCCAGACAGTTAATCTTTACTATGAGAAACTAAATGGAGCTTGCTTACTTCAGAGCATTGTAACTAATTGGTAGTTACTTTGATATTCCCTGCCTGGAAACTACAGAATTCAGATGTGGTTTGATTCTTATCTGCAGTGATACAACTGCTGATGTTAGACAGTCAGTCTGACAGAGCAAGAGTGGTTGGGGGTGGAGGTGAGTCAATGGAATTCGCTAAATAGAATCCTGGACAGGATGACTGGTCAAGAATTCCTTTCTGATCACCCAACTTCACCTGCCTCAGTTCCCCTGCTGCTAAAAGCCTCCTCCATGCCTTTGTTAGCTCTAGAGCTGACTATTCTAAAGAACACCTGGCTGGTATCACACATCGTTCACTTGAACAATCCCTTGGAGGGATTGCCTAATGAGGAAATCTCTACTCACTGAGTTTAGAAGGACAAGTGATTATCCCATTGAAATGTATGGGATTTTTAAAGGGCTGGACAGGCTAAATATTGAATGTCCCCCTTATGGGAGAGTCTAGGACCAGAGGACTTGGTCTCACAATAAAGGGGGGGGGGAACGCCAAATTTAAAGCTGAGATGAGTAGCAATTGCTTCTCCCATAGGATTTAGAAATCGTTGGGACTCTGCCACAGAGAGCTGTGGGACCAGACTCCTCGCGTATATTTAAGGCTGAGATAGATAGATTCTTGGACAGTTGAGCAATGAAGGGTTATGGGGAAAGGGCAGAAAAATGGGTGAGAAGAATATCAGATCAGCTATGATCCTCTCAAACAATGCAGCAGGGGCCAAATTACCTACTCCTGTTCCTATTTCTTCTGGTCTTGTGGTCTTACTGTGCCATACATATACTTGAATTCATAGGAAACTCTGCTGCCTGCGTTCTAATGTACACGAAGTCCCTTTCTCCTATCGGCCTGTGGCTCATTGCGTAATGCAGTCAATGAAGGTCAATGTCTTTATTTTAAAATTCTCATCCTTGATTTCAAATCCCTCTGTGATCTTGCCCCTCCTTACTTCTGTAATCTCCTCCAGTCCAGCAACCCCCACCACTAAGATATCTGCACTCCTCCAGTTCTGACCTCTTGCCCATCCTTGATTTTAATTAGCCCATCATGGTTTAGCTGGGTAGGTTGTAAGCTTTAGAATTCCTTTCCCTCACTTCCTAGGGTGAAGATCCTGTCTTCAAGATCTGCTAGTCAGTCAATGGTCTGGTAGTTCCTCAGTCCCAGCAGTACCAGCCTGAGACCAAAGTAAATGGGCTCTGGGGTTGGGAGTAGGGTCATTGGGGCTGATGGGCCTCATCTTTGAAGGGGATGGGTAGTGATGTTTCTTGCAAGCTCAGAAGTGAGGATAAGGGGGGCCCTTCCATGAGCTAAAAGGTATCTCATCAGGAGGTGTCACACCAAGGCCTCAGAAAGATCCTTAGGTTTTACTGGATGAGCTCCCAATGAGTTGAAAGACTTCTCCGTCATTAGGAATTTTAATGGTCTGCAGCTGGGCTCTGGTGGGAGGGCTGTGCATGATTCCCTGGTCACTGAGAGAATTCAATGGCATGTGATGGTGATTCTTTGCCTTCCATCCAGAACATTAGCTTCACCCTTTGCATCTTCCAACCCTTTCCTGAAGGTCCTATTATCTCTTTACATGACTTAGTATCATGTTTTGTAGTGTAAATGCTCCTGTGAAGTGCCTTGGGCCATTTTATTACATTAAAGGTACAATATAACTATAGGTTGTCAATGTACCAAATCTGTTGAGACAGCTTCTTGCGTTTGCAGGTTTATTTAATGATCGTGGAATGATCAACACTCTTTTTGTGAACTCGCAATATAACACCAATCTGGAACAATTTAATCTCAACGTTTTTTCACAAAAACAAATTAGGGGTAATTTCCTAATGGGGTAACTTTTAGAAATTCATTCACAAGATGAGGGTGTCACTGGCTAGGCCAACATTTATTGCCCATCCATAATTGCCCAGAGGGCAGTAAAGAGTCAATCACATTGCTGTGAGTATGGTGTCACACGTAGGCCGGATCAGGGACAGATGACAGTTTCCTTCCCTGAAGGACTTAGTGAACCAGATGGGTTTTTCCAACAATCGACAATTCAAACTCCACTCATCTAATCTTTAACAAATCAATTAAAATGAGCATGTATTTTTCTGCTCATGTATTTGAACTTCAGAGATTTTTAAAATTTAACTCACAAGTTGGTTGATAACTGATAAAAGCAGCTGTCAGGACCAAGCGTTAAACTTAAACTGCATTGATGTCAAGTTGCTATTCAAGATAAGGATGCTAGGGAAGCAATTTTCAAAGTTAACACAATGGCATGTGAATTATTTCAATGTTCAGACCCTAAGAAAATAAGGAGGACATAAAGATGTTTGGCTACTGTTTGAACATAAGGTAAACAGATGTACTATGAAAATATAGTTCTTCTACAACAAATGACGTAATGTCTTTAATGCAACAAAACATCCCAAAATACAAACCAGAAGAATTCTGAAACAAAGTTTGGCACTGAGCTATTTAAGAAGATATTAACTCAGATGATCAAGAGCTTGATCAAAGAGGTTGATTATAAGATGCACTTTAAAGGGTAAAAGTAGTGGTGGCACAGTGGCACAGTGGTTAGCACTGCTGCCTCACAGCGCCTGAGACCCGGGTTCAATTCCCGACTCAGGCGACTGACTGTGTGGAGTTTGCACGTTCTCCCCGTGTCTGCGTGGGTTTCCTCCGGGTGCTCCGGTTTCCTCCCACAGTCCAAAGATGTGCAGGTAAGGTGAATTGGCCATGCTAAATTGCCCGTAGTGTTAGGTAAGGGGTAAACGTAGGGGTCTGGGTGGGTTGCGCTTCGGCGGGTCGGTGTGGACTTGTTGGGCTGAAGGGCCTGTTTCCACACTGTAAGTAATCTAATCTAGTCTCAAAAGGCACAGAGGTGTAAATGAAGGAATTCCAGATCTTGGGGCCTAGGCTACTGAAAGCCACCAAGGGAGGAACAATTACAACTGGGAATGCAGTAAAGGTCAGAAGTAGAAGATTGCAGAAATCTTGGATGGTTGGAGAAGATTACAGAGATGTCCAAGGCCAAAACCATGGAGGAATATGAAAACATGGGTGAGAGTTTTAAAAGCATGACGTTGATCTACTGGGAGTCAATGTGGCTCAGTGAACAGAGTGAAAAGGGGCTTGTATGAATGAAGACAGAGATAGGACAGCTTTGGATAACCTCATGCTTAATGAGGATAGAAGGTGGGAGAACAAGCAGGAGTACACTGGAATAGTTGAATATAGAGATAACAAAGGCATATATGAAGATTTTGGCAGCGGATGAGCTGAAGTAGACTAAGTCAAGCAGTATCAGAGAGGTTCAACTATGCTTTCCTAGAAAAGGTGCAAATATGAGATTGGAGGCTCATGTTGGAACTAAATGTAACATTCAGGCTGCAAAAAGAATGGCTTAATCTGAAAACGTTGCCCAGGAGAGGGATGGAGTTGACAGATAGGGACTCAAACTTGCAATGGGGACCAGAAATAATAACCTCAGTCTTGCCCATATTTAAAGGCTTAACCTGACATTGGCATACATCGGACAATTGTAAGTGCATATTTCAGATTGTCTGGTCATCCACTTTAGATCTAACGAAGATCAGAGGACTATTTTCAAACAATAACAAACCAGAACTGCAGAGAAACACAGAGACAAATATTCAAAGTATAGATATTCCTAATATCTAAAGGACTCACAAAAATTAAATTTAAAAGGCTAACAGAATGTAGGCCTTCACTGCAAAACAGATAGAATACGAAGCAATGGAACATCTTCTGCAGATACATACTCACATTTAGGACCCCCACTTTGAGTATTTCACTCTGTGCACCACACCTCCAAAAGGATGAAGGCAGAGGGCTCTAGAATTATTACAGGGTTAAACTACCATGGTAGGTTCTATAAACCAGGTTTTTATATGTCCTTGAATATAGAAGATTAAAGGGTGATCTAATTGAGTTGTCCAAAGTGATGAAAGAATGTAATAAGGAACGCAGACAGAAACTACTGGTCGTTCTGCTATAACACGACTGACTAATTGGAGACACTGTTTTAAAGCACAAGTTTTAAAGCATGCATTGGTTATAATGCAATTCCGGCCCCATTAGTCTAAATGTTGCTGCTACTATGCAATTTTCTTATAACATGGGATTGCACCAGAACGCAACTACCACGTTATAGCAGAACTGACTGTATTCCCTCTGGTGGTGAAGTCTACTGAGGGCATGACCTTCAAATTAGAGGGATTCAGGTTCGTGTCAGGAAGCAGTTCTTCAGACAAAGTAGAGTGCAAGTCTGGAACTTTCCCTAAAAAGCTGGAGACATTCTGGCCTGTTGAAGATTTCAGAACTGAGACTAATAGATTTTTGTAAGCAGAGTCATTAAGGGTCACAGAACAAAGATGGGTGGCTGGCAATATGATTCAGGAAAAATAATCTAACAGAATCGTAGAAAAGAATTAGAATTGGGTTTTCTTGTCACATCTACTCAAGTACAGTGATATGGGTGGTTAGTGAAAGGTTTACAATGTTGCCAAGACGCCATTAGATTAGATTAGACTTACAGTGTGGAAACAGGCCCTTCGGCCCAACAAGTCCACACCGACCCGCCGAAGCGAAACCCACCCATACCCCTACATTACCCCTTACCTAACACTATGGGCAATTTAGCATGGCCAATTCACCTGACCCGCACATCTTTGGACTGTGGGAGGAAACCGGAGCACCCGGAGGAAACCCACGCAGACACGGGGAGAACGTGCAAACTCCACACAGTCAGTCGCCTGAGTCGGGAATTGAACCCGGGTCTTCAGGCGCTGTGAGGCAGCAGTGCTAACCACTGTGCCACCGTGCCGCCCATTAATGTTAGATATAAGTTCCTCGGTACAAAATCTTAGGTAAAAGTAGAAAAATAAAATAAGTTATAAATTCAATGTTACAGTTTTTCTTAGTATAAAGTAGCAAATGAGAAATAAAGTTGAAAGTTCCGAAGTACAGCCCTTCTTTAGCTACGGGCCTGCAATCTGGGCTTTCCCCACAAGGGCTCGCTCTCTGCTCCTCTGTGCTGCCATCGACTACCATCAGGGCAAACCAGCTGCATTGCCCTAGGCCGTCAGAGTCCTTTTCTGGTGCTGCTTTGGGCACCCAGCCACTTTCACAATGCCACTGACTGCCAGAGTTCTGCCCGGGCACAACAGCAGCCTCAAGGCTGACCATCAAAGGCCCTGTTCTGGGCTCCCGCCACTGTTTCCACAACTGAGCTTCCTCCATAAGTTAAGTAGAGAGAAAAACACTGAAAAGATAAGTGAGAAAAGAGGAAAGAAAAGCAGTCAGAACAGACGAGTTCTGTCTCAGGAGCCCTACTCTGCCGCCGTCTCGGATAGTAAAACTGTTTGAGGGCATCTATTTTTAACTAATATTATCATATTCTGTTCGTAATGGACGCTGATTGGTTTTGATTATTCATTTAACCATCCACTAGCTTTCATCCAGTTCATTTTTGGTGAGATCAATTTTCATGGGAAAATGGGAATAGGATATTGGAATATGTCTCATTTCCAGAATGTTATATCATCACAAGTGGCTAATTCTCTTCAAAACATGCAGCATAACAACTTGGGCTCTTGTTGGACAATTCAATATATCTTAAAAATATCTTAAGTTCTTTAGATCATAGGACCATAATAAGAGATATAGAAAATAGACAACTCAGAAATAACTTCTCTAGAGTAGAGAAATGTCTGGAATAAATCCCCTTTAAGCATAGTCTAAGAGACAAAACAAAATAGTGAAAAAGATTGCACACTTGGCTATTCAGAGAGATTAACTTTGCTATCATGAATAAAGATTAATAACCTTTGAATGTATCACTTCAGGTTATCATATACATAATTGAATGACTTCATAAAAACAAGAAATTTTATTATCCAACTTTAAAAAGACATTGACCAGTGTCAGCTAATTTTTCAGTGTCACCTAGACATGTGCAATGTACCTCATGGTATCACACAGTAATACTGCTTTTCTGGCTAAATCTTTACTTGTTGTGAGTATAATTTAGATGTTCACTAGGGAGATAAATTAGCTTTAGTAAATATTACCAATGACCAGTTTGTTTCCCAGCACAATTTACAGTTTACTGTTAAACCATCAAAAAATTGAATTGTCCCTTCATAACCGATTACTGAATGCATTTAGAAGTACACATTCATACTCTAAAGATTGGTTTCCTTAAGAATCACAGTCTTAAAAGTGATTTACACACGAAAGTACATTTTAACAGTGTTTCAAGATGTAAGTGAAACAGCTGTCTGCCATTAATACAACCTTTATTAAATTACTTTATGAGGAACATGGATGAACAGTTGATCAAATGACTTTGATTACATTGAATTTTGCCCATGATTACTTCTGCAGGGCAATTTGTGTAACCTTTACAGCTTTACATTCTTAGTCCAGGTTTTCTCTGGACAATAATTGGTTTGTGCAGAATTGAAAGCTGGATTGAAATACGGCAATCCAATAAAAAGTGGTCTGCTTGTAAACTTTGTATCTATAATTTTTTTATAAAGCACATGAGAATAAGTGTTTAAAGACAAGCTTTTGAAATCTAAGCTTTGTATAGAACTTGGGTCATGAAATTTGAGCACTTTTGAGTTTATTATTGGTGAATTGTCCCAGTCGGTGATACAAGGTCATGTTACAGCTGTGCTTCCCTCTTCCAATTTTCATTTGTTAATCCAGAGAGTTTGTGTGTTTTATATTCTCATTTAGTAATTTATTTTGTAAAAGCAAACTTTATTAATTATAACAAAATAAACTTCTGTAACGATACTACTTAAGCTTATGGAAGTACAAAGTCATAGTCTGAATCTTGTGACTTTCTGTCTTCTGATTTCTACTTCTGAACAAACAAATTTGTGTGTTAGAGTGGTAGAACCAATTTAAATTTGGTTTCATTTAAATTCAATTATGCCAACAACTAAAAACAAAATCTCAAGTGGTTAAGTGGCAAGGGATTCAAAATTCTGAATATACTTAAACTGAACTTTGTCCAAATTCATTCATGTGTTATCTGAGTAGAATGAATGCCCACCATAAAATTGTGAGCCATATATAGAGTTTGCCTATGGGCAATAAAACAGCAGTGAATTCAGGCTGTAACAATATACCAGATATATGATACTTGTGCAATCTAAAAACAATTTTATTTTATCTATCAATAGACTAATGTGATCTTGATTCAGAATACCAATCCTAGGAAGTCACACTGAGAATAGCCATGTTACTAGGTGCAGTTTCTTCACTAAGGAAGAACTGGGATGCACTATAAGGGCTACAGCAGGAGTCTGCACACTTCAGGAATTTAAATGCAAGGTTAGCGGCTGTAATTAACGTGCACGATTCACAGTTCACGTGTAGCTGAAGGTATTCATTAACCAGTTCATTACACTGTCAATATGAAGTTCTAAAACATCTGCATTCAATTGAATTGAGGACAGGTACTTGCAGTTTTAAGTTGTTCTCCATTTTGCATAATCAGTATGTAGGTATTTCCTACCAAGACAGAGGAGCAAAACAGCTGCACCAGAGGTAGCCGGTTTTCAGAAGGTAACGTTTACAAGAGGTGCCAATTATCCATTTGCACCTGGAAATGGTCAGTGGGTAGCACAATTCAAGCGTGTTCACCTTCACATAAAAAAAGACAGCAGCAAAAACAAAGAACAAAAAGATGAAAAAGACAAATAAATTGAAATGAGCTATGACGGCAGTATTAAAATATATAAGATGTCTTTTTATTCCATTGATGTCTGCTGCACTAAACCTACACCACATTCAAAACAAAACAGAATCAATTTACAGCCTATGTCTAAAACATTAAACAAATGCTTCTAAGGTCTACAGACATTTTTTTCCAATGCTATGTAATATTTAAGCTCACATCACAATGGCATTTTAGAGAAATAAATTGAGAGTTCTTTTATCATAGAGTGCAACAGTATAAATGTGCAAGACTGAATCAGGATTTAGTGAATGTACTCAAATGTTTTGTGCTTGAGTAAGGGGACTGACAGCTGATGAGAGTCTAAGCTTAATTAAACATATTAATTAATTGACCTATACTGTATCAGCATCTGACACATTTTGCCACTTGTTACAGACATTTAATTTTGTTGATATTTCAATTATGTCCCAAAATGAACTTGCATGTTACTAATTCTGATACAGTATTCAGGGAGTGCCTTCTTGCTGAGCTGATAAGAGTGCATCTGAACCTAGCCCATATTTTCAGGTGAGAACAAGTTGCATTTTTTTGAAGTATTCACCTTACAGTGATTATTGCTATAACAGTGTTCCATAAATATATTTGGCTTAACTAAACAACTTATCAACCTGATTCAAAGCTAGGACCATAATAGATTGCAAGTTCATTACAACACTGCAGAGATCTAAAGATACGGATGAAGCTATTACTCAGTACGTGTAGATGCAAAGTTCTACGCCAAAGAGGTAAAAGGAGAAAAAAATGGTGTTTAAACCAGTGGAATTTTCCCATACTCTTTACCATGTGGCAACAAGGGTAGTTTGAAGGCTTATTTTTTTTTGGTGGCTGTTATTGATGCGGTTGAACCCTAAATCATTAAGATCATCACTGACCATGACTTTGGCTTCAAAGATGCACCCTAACGCGGGGCGGCACGGTGGCACAGTGGTTAGCACTGCTGCCTCACAGCACCTGAGACCCGGGTTCAATTCCCGACTCAGGTGACTGACTGTGTGGAGTTTGCACGTTCTCCCCGTGTCTGCGTGGGTTTCCTCCGGGTGCTCCGGTTTCCTCCCACAGTCCAAAGATGTGCAGGTCAGGTGAATTGGCCATGCTAAATTGCCCGTAGTGTTAGGTAAGGGGTAAATGTAGGGGTATGGGTGGGTTTCGCTTCGGCGGGTCGGTGTGGACTTGTTGGGCCGAAGGGCCTGTTTCCACACTGTAAGTCTAATCTAATCTAACTGAGAAATTTCAAAGTTCAGATTAGATTTCAGCCTCAGAACACCAGAATGACAATTAAAATGGAAATCAAACTTTAAGCATACGTAACACGTGATGTACAAGATAGCAAGGTGTAGAACATGCTGAATATTTTGGCTTCATTCCAAGGTTGCTTCTGGAGAAGCTTAATAGCACATCACCCTTTCCTCTCTAGAAACTGAGTTTAGTCTAACTGAAATTAGTAGGATAAACCACGTCTCTTCTGCCTACAATCATTTGGGCATTCACTATCTAGTTCTGAGTCAGAGTAGCTCTGCAGTGCAAAGCTATACACAACTTGGCACTTAACAGGTTTAATCATTTAGAGACTCCTTATAATCTTGACTGTGGACCAGGAGTTGCTCATTTAACAATGCACCATTGTCCACTTACAGCTCTTATAGGCGCATGCACTTACATCGAACCATTGTCAGTGAATTAAAGCCCCTAATTAAGGCAAACATAATTTAGGAAATTAGTCAGCCACACTTGGAAATACACACCGAGTACAAACTCCCTACAATTTGGCACGGAACTGACTTCCTTACTGAAAAGCTGGCATGAGGGTGACAAGTATGCAAAGTGAAAAGAAAATCAGCCTGGTATATTAGAAGGTCCTCTTCTGAAGTTGGCTTAAGGCACATTCTTTGGGCAGTATAATTTATGACAGTGATAAAGTTGACCTAAAGGTGTATGATACTGACATCACATGCTGGAGAGTGGAAAAGTGGATAAGCATTTGTTTCCTCAGTTCTTTAATCCTTCATTTTGCAGAAAGTTTCAAACACCAAACAAAAATCTATCAATATCATTTCACATGTGCCACCTATTAACACAAGATGATTCATGTTTTAGTGTATTAGTTTTGCTTTATATTAGGGTAATCAGGGAATCAGGTGCTGAGAGTTCTGAAGCACCTTATTTGTTAGTTCTGTCACTCAAATACAAATTAGCCACAAAGCAATCCAGCACCTTTGTGTGTTACTTATAATAATTTTCAATTATACTATCCTCCTGACAAATACTTCTAATGGAACCTGACAGTCAAATTAGAGACTGTCAACAATTTGCACACCCCTTTAACATTCTTGAGGATTGTAAGGAAGTGAGGGATGAAGTTAATTCTATGATTCCTGGACATTAAGTTAACATTAACCCTATCATGAGCAGAAGCCCAGAACAGCACTGGGGAGATACTGTCAGATGTATGAGAAAAATTGTTTAAAAGTTAAACAAGTTTAGTTGGGTCAATAGCTAAAGCCAACTCTACCAACATGTCTATACCTGTGCATCTCTGAAGGTCAAAGTAGTCTGGTAGAAGATTCAGTCATTCCTTATTATATCAAACTGGCAACTCTGCAATTATAAACTTATTCTTTCATCACGCCTGAAGTTGTCTTAATGATCACCTTGCCTTCGTGACCACTTGATGACAGTCCCAGTAATATAGTAATGATTCCTATTTGAAGGACCAGCTGTTGTGTAGAATGCCTAAAGTCAGGACAGAAGTCTTCTTTCAAGGCAGAACTAGTTGCTACATGTTCTAAGAAGTGAGATGTGAGAAACGATCGCAAAGAGAGCATTCAACCTATATTTTAATGTAGAAAAAAAAATGACCTGAACAAATCTCCTTTGAGATTTGCACCTTTGCAGGGATAATGCACAGATTTTGTTTAATCTGATGTTTCACAGAATTTTCAAACATTCTATCAAAAAAAAACAAATTATAGCATCAACCTAAATAGCTTGTCTCATATTTCCAATGTTGTTTTAGAATTAAAATATCAAATGAAATATCTCAACCAAACACAATATAGAACAAAGAGAATGATTCAGATAAAAAATAAGCACCTTTTATGTGTGTAGACTGACTTTTTCCTCAACTTTCTTTCATGTGATATTTATAACTCAAGTTAAATATTGAAAGGGCTTCTTCAGTTATCAGTCAAAAATGGCTGGTTGGAAATGTTTGACATCTTGAAAACAAATAGTTAAAAGTCTTTTTACGTAGTTAATAGAAATATCAATGCATTTTGAATAGAAAGCCCTTTGTTTGCAAGCAACAACGTAAAAAACAGGCAGTGACTGTTCTGATCTGTGTGTGTGTGTGCAGACATTGTACATGTTGGTGAAGATTTCCTAAAGGAACAGTTTTGATTTTGCTTAAAACAATCAATAGACTGAATTCTCCTGAACACATTTACGATGTCACAATACACAGTGGCCACAATAACTCTTACCACGAAGGCAGTTTGACCAGATAAAGCTTCTACAAATTTAAAAAACCCTTAATTTGCTAAAATGTAATCTATGTCAGTACTACAAAACACGTGCCAAAATGTACAGAATAGATGCCTCCAACTCTTGATGTATACAGTACAAACTTGGTATTTTTAACCATTTCAAAGCTGAACCACTTAACATTTATCAATCTTACACAATTTCCTGCCCAAAAACATTATAATTCATTTTGCTTTGAAAATAAATTGACCTCAGCTTAGAATTGTTAAATACTCTTTTTCAAAAATATTCTTTGGTAGTGGCAATTTAACTTAAACAGTGTTATTGGAGTCCCATTGTTCGATAATTGTTTTACAGAGTGTGTAAAAGACTAGCCTAATACAAGAAATCACTAATGTGCTGGCTCAAGAACCAAAAATGTGCCTGGGTAATTTGCTGTAATCTTAAAGCTCTATTTAATCTAGATTTACATATCTCGGCCATTAACAAAGACTAGTAAGAACTTACTTTGGAAAAGAAAATATGTTGCAGTTTCACCAAAATACAAATTAAACTGTATGTCATTTAAAAAATAATTCTCAGCACTTTTTTTTTTGTTCGGGATGACATGCAGGGTTTCTGTAAATTAAAAAAAAATGCTTTCTCATCACTTCCTATAAAGATGAAATGTATATTTACGTTTGAAGAAACGGTCCTCCCTCACTCCCCAAAATCTGGTGCAGTCTGACGACTGCCACCATTTTGTAATGTAGGCACTAAACATTTTGTTTTCTTTTTGTTTTAACACTGATCATTTCTTTTTTGCAAAAAGACTAAATCTTTTTTCCTTGTCCTTTTTGCCAGGACTTGTTTCTGGAGCGATCACAGACGGGAGAGGTAGGGTATGTGCCTTGGCTTCACCATGTCTTGTACTCTGCGGCTTGTCCTGTTCTGCTATTGCTGCGTTGAGATTGCGGATCCAGTTATGCAACTCTTCCTGTAAGAGGAAAAGGGAAGTCCATCAAAACAGAACCACCAAATTGCCCACACCAAGAAAGATGACAAAGGATTTTGTTCCATCTGTACCACTATGTCGTCAGCTACAATAATTGGCATTGAATTCAGCTAAAGTAATTCTTTATGCCAATGTTGTGACCAAAAACTAGCTGCGCATCTCATAACAGAAAAAGACATCAATTTGATTTGTGGTCATTTGCAAAATACTTGGCACAAATTGTTTCAATTCAAATTTGACACACTGGACAGTGGAGTCAGAGTTGTTACAGAGGGAGGTCACTTGACCCTTTGTGTCTGTGTCAGCTCTCTGCATGAGCCAATCACCACAGTGCCATTCTTTTGCTTTCTCTGCCTAAATTCTGCAGATTTGTCCTCTTCAAATAATACCTGATTTCTTCCTGAATGCGTCGATTGAACCTGCCTCCACCACACTTCCAAGTTGGTGCAGTCCGAATCCTGCTGCAAATGTGTTGCTGGTCAAAGCACAGCAGGCCAGGCAGCATCTCAGGAATAGAGAATTCGACGTTTCGACCATAAGCCCTTCATCAGGAATAAGAGGCTCTTATTCCTGATGAAGGGCTTATGCTCGAAACGTCGAATTCTCTATTCCTGAGATGCTGCCTGGCCTGCTGTGCTTTGACCAGCAACACATTTGCAGCTGTGATCTCCAGCATCTGCAGACCTCATTTTTTACTCGCAGTCCGAATCCTAACCACTCACTGCATGAAAACGTTTTTCCTCATGTCACCTTTGCTTCTTTTGCTGATTATTTTAAACATGTGCCCTATCGTTCTTGATCTAACATAACTTCCTTGATATGCTGTTGGGAGAAGATAGCAGGCTAAGGCCAATTATTAAGTCCACAGGAAATTTTAGCTCTCTGAAATGAACTATTTACATCCCTTAGAAGTCAGTTTAGAAGAGAATTTGGCCTCATGAAACTTACAATCAGGGAACTATAGTGTTCCATTTGCATTAGGAAGTCTACATAACACATGACCTCAGCCAATTCTGACCCCCGATGACAAGGCACAGATCTGCATGTTGGGAACTATGGACACAAATGCAATATAGAGGACTTTGCAAATACTGTGTCAGAGTGCTGTGTCTGGCAAACAATTAGATGCTTAATCCTTCTTGCCTTCTTTAAGCTCTCAGTCGGGGACACCAATTTAACATTTGAATTCTCCACACACATCCTCCAGTATTGTAAATTAAGTAAGAATATTTGAGGCAATAGTTTGGCTCCATCTGTACCTAATCGGAGCTGTCGAAAATGTGTGAAAACTCAGATGCAGTGGTGATACGAGACATGAGCAGGAACAGATTGCAGGTTGCTAGCTGTGATTCTCAACGTAGTGAAGGTAAGAGAACACGCATGAGCCTGTTGCTTTATTCACAGGCCTTGGGTGGAATCTTCTTCATTCAGGAAAGGATAAGGGCCTCATATACCATGCTGAAGGCTGGCAGCTAGGAAACATGACTGAAGGTGAGCGAAGGACAAGAAAAATGCAGTGTCCTCCAACCATCTATATAGTGAAAGCTCTCACTTGGAAAAAGTACTCCATGCTCAAGTTTCTCAATGACCACAGATATTTTTCTTCATTGTA
The DNA here is from genome assembly GCF_020745735.1 of Hemiscyllium ocellatum. Taxonomy (NCBI): domain Eukaryota; kingdom Metazoa; phylum Chordata; class Chondrichthyes; order Orectolobiformes; family Hemiscylliidae; genus Hemiscyllium; species Hemiscyllium ocellatum. Next base: position 41,792,548 of record NC_083408.1, read on the forward strand.
ACTGATCAAAGCCTTCCAAGCCTGTCAATTTCACCAAGGAAGCTACTCCTCCGTGTGCCCTCCCCACAGTGACCTTGCCATGACCCAGACACGGTGTGCTGCTAGGAAAGAAGGAATTCATTGTTAAGAAGGTTTTTAGTTGCCTTTCTATTTATCTCAATTGATTTCCAACCAGATTCCCACTGGCTCCTTGTAGGAATGGAAACCTACATCAAGAGAAAGCCTTTTGTCAATGGCAATGGAGAAGACTGGGATAACTGCTGCCTCACAGCGCCAGAGACCTGGGTTCAGTTCCCGCCTCAGGTGACTGTCTGTGTGGAGTTTGCACATTCTCCCCGTGTCTGCGTGGGTTTCCTCCGGGTGCTCGGGTTTCCTCCCACAGTCCAAAAATGTGCAGGTTAGGTGAATTGGCCAACCTAAATTGCCCGTAGTGTTAGGTGAAGGGGTTAATCTAGCTGAGTGGGCTGCACTTCGGCGGGTCGGTGTGGACTTGTTGGGCCGAAGGGCCTGTTTCCACACTGTATCCAATCTAATCTAATCTAACATTGGGATCTCAGTCAGATATCATTTTCCAGGCCTTTCCCATTAACCACGCACCTGGCTGGGAAGGTTCATCCCATGCTTTCTTCCTTAACATTGAGCAAATATCCATACAATTGTGTAAACATCATACACAACATTTGAAATCAGGTGTTTTCCTTAGCATGGGAGTTTCGTCACACAAAATAAGCCAATTAACCATTTAAGCCTTTTCCACCATTCAATGAGATCATGCCTGATATGTAACCTTTGTTTCAGTGTGTTTTGCCCCGTACACTTTGATACCCTCAGCTGAAGAAAACCTGCCAATCTTGCTTTTATAATTAACAAAGAATATATCATCAAGTGTTGCTTGCAGAAGAGAATGCCAAACTCTAAGCACTCTTTGTCTTTGGCAGTGTTTTTTCATTTCTGAAAGACGTGACTCTAGTTTTTTAGATGATGCCTCATTGTCTCAGACACCCTGATCATGGAAACAGCTTGTCACTATTTACACTATTACTGCCCCTTCATATCTTGAAAATGTTGATCAAATCCTTTATCTTTGAAATTCTAGGGAAATTAAATCTTGTTTGTTTGATATCATCATTACATGGATAAAACTATACAATAAAGTATCCTTACACCTCTTCTAATTCTCAGTCCCATTATTAACCAAGTATTTATAAAGTATTATTTTGCTTAAATTTTTGGGCAGCTAATTGCATCTCCTAATGCAATGGGCTGAATTTTCTTATCTCCTGAATTGATATTTAAATAATATTTATGTCTTTTGTGACTGTTGAATGATCACATTACAGAAGACCTGCTTTGTTTCGGATATTGTTCATATAGGCTCATTTGAACCATCCCCAGTGAATCCAGACTCAGAGTCTGTGACTGCTGCACTAATAGTTGCGACATAAATCATCTGGAAACCCAGGAGCAAAGTCAATGTCTATTAGATGTGCAGTGGCCTCCTAATGCAGAACTTCCAGTCATTGGTGCCCTCATGAGATGAAAGATGAGAGATGGGCAGTGGTGCTCTACTCACTTTAGATACGGTGGTCAAAATACCATGCTATGATGCCCAGTGTGTCTGCAATGCAACTTTCTTCTGCTGGGGCAACCGAAACCCATAAGATGTCTCCTCCACATCCAATATCCAAACAGATTTGAAGTTGAATTTGAGTTTAATTTATTGTTGCCACATGTACCAAGATACAGTGAAAAGTGTTGTTTTGCATGCTATATTATACAATGATGATACCATACAAAGTGCACCAAGGTAGCAGAACAGAGTGCAGAATAGAGTGTAACAGCTGCAGAGAAGGTGCAGGGAGATCAACATTAACATTTGAGAGTTCTGTTCAAAGGTTTGATACCAACGGGGAAGAAGGGCAATTCCCAGCTCATAAGAGTTTGGGAACTGACCATTCAGCCCATTAAGTCCACATCTTCTGAAGAGCATCTAATCCAGACCCACACCCCCCACTATACCATCCCCGCATTTCCCATGGCTAATCCACCTACCCTACATATAACTAAGCACTATGGGCAATTTAGCATGGCCAATCCACCTAATCTGCACATCTTCAGATTTTGGGAGGAAATAGGAGCAGCTGGAGGAAGACCACAAATATGGAGATCATTGGAAATTCCACACAGGCAGTCGTCCAAGTCGGGATTTGAACTTGGGTCCCTGGCTCTGTGAATCAGCAGTGCTAACCACTGAGCCACCCCGTTGCCTCAGCTGGCAGCAGTTGACCTGGTGTAAGCTGGGTTTTAAGTATGAAGCTGGTGGCGGGAATCCCAGAAGCTCTTTGCCATGATGAGTATTTACACCGTTAGTAAGCGCAAGATAGTGTGGGAGCAGGACCTCAGAGGTATGGTGCATATGTAATGAGGTGAACAGTGTAAAATTGCCTGAGATAAACTCACTACAGTGCACAGAAGGAAATTCTCCACAAAACTCCTCAAAGTCGGCACTTTACTAAATCTTGGGTAAGGTCAGCCCCATGAGTTAAACTGATAACGTAAAACACGACAGAAGTCTGAGAACTGATTCTTCTAGTCTTATTGTTCATCAATGAGGAGGAATGACCTGGGAATACAAAAATTAACCAACCTTGTTCTTTCTGAAAATACGAACCAGCAAAATATTTCAAAGACCACTAGGTCTGCAATGATATTGTATCCATCTTTACTGTGTCATCCAGTCATCAAGTCATAGAGACCCAATTGACAGGAGATGTCCCATGGTGTCTTTTTAAGGGAGACCTGGAAAACCTCTGACCATTTACACCAATAATTCTAACTGGCAAGTAAAACTTACAGACAATTAATTGCCAGTTCCATTCCAAATTTAATTCAGAGCAAATCAGCTTCATGCACCAGCACATTCCAAACCTGTAACATCCACTGACTAGATGGATGAAGACAGTAGGCACATAGAATGTGACACACCCTAACCCTAACCCTCACATGCCACACACTGCACTGATTGTGACATTTTTACCCTTTCCTTTATTTACACTGTATCAATATGGTGATAAATTGTTGTGGTTCTGTTCGCCAAGCTGGGAATTTTTGTTGCAGACGTTTCGTCCCCTGACTAGGTGACATCCTCAGTGCTTGGGAGCCTCCTGTGAAGCACTTCTGTGATCTCTCCTCCGGCATTTGTAGTGGTTTGAATCTGCCGCTTCCGGTTGTCAGTTCCAGCTGTCCGCTGCAGTGGTCGGTATAATGGGTCCAGATCAATGTGCTTATTGATTGAATCTGTGAATGAGTGCCATGCCTCTAGGAATTCCCTGGCTGTTCTCTGTTTGGCTTGTCCTATAATAGTAGTGTTGTCCCAGTCAAATTCATGTTGCTTGTCATCTGTGTGTGTGGCTACTAAGGATAGCTGGTCATGTCGTTTCGTGGCTAGTTGGTGTTCATGGATGCTGATCGTTAGCTGTCTTCCTGTTTGTCCTATGTAGTGTTTTGTACAGTCCATTCATGGGATTTTGTACACTACGTTGTAGTAGCCTTAGTAGCCACACACACAGATGACAAGCAACATGAATTTGACTGGGACAACACGACTATTATAGGACAAGCCAAACAGAGAACAGCCAGGGAATTCCTAGAGGCTCATCCACAGATTCAATCAATAAGCACATTGACCTGGACCTAATATACCGACCACTGCAGCGGATAGCTGGAACTGACAACCGGAAGCGGCAGATTCAAACCACTATAAATGCCGGAGGAAAGATCACAGAAGCACTTCACAGGAGGCTCCCAAGCACTGAGGATGTCATCTAGACAGGGGACGAAACGTCTGCAATACAAATTCCCAGCTCGGCGAACAGAACCACAACAAGCACCCGAGCTACAAATCCTCTCACAAACTTTGAATGGTGATACATTACTATCTCCTTAAATACTGTCTCCTTAAGAGTACCTACACCTTTCTGAATGTAGTTGAAGAAAAGGTTCACCAGGACCTTCTTAAAAGCAATTACAAGTAGGCTCAAAATGTAGCTCTTGCCAATGATATGCACATCCCATGACCAAATAAAAAGCACAAATGAACATTCATTAACAACAGTTGAAAATGTGTTGCTGGTTAAAGCACAGCAGGTTAGGCAGCATCCAAGGAATAGGCAATTCGACGTTTCGGGCATAAGCCCTTCATCAGGAATCATTCATTAACAACAGCCCTTTACTATGCAACTTCCTACACTAATCTATACATATAGTACTAAGATATAAGCTTACTAGAATCTAAATATTTCTTCAGTGGCAATAGTTTGTACTGGAAATTCAATTTGAAGAGGTGACGGTGGACGTATAAGGTGACAAACACTTTGCTTGACACATTGGAAAGTAATTCTGTATAATCTAACTTAAAGGAATATAATGAGAACTGAAATCATTGCAGGCAATGATAATGAAGGGAAACCATATAAATTCACTAACTGTACCTATCTGAAATTACATCAAGTATCGACTGATAATAATTAATGTTGCATATCAGATACAAAATGGGACTCAAAATTCTAAACGTGCTGTATAACACAAATTTATTCTATTTTATATAAACAAATGAAAACTAGGTTGCAAGTCAACATTCCATTTCAAATTTCTTTGTTAACAATGTTCATAAACATTTTTGCCATAGCTCTGCCACTTTTCCCACCATTGTTGTCACCTTTTGCTGTCTTTATAATGCATTTTAGTCGAGTAAGGACATAAGACCATTCAATCCTTTGAGCCTGTTTCCCCATTTAATACAATTTGTTTTTAATTCTTTCATGGGATGCTGGCTTTGCTAACCAAGCCAACATTATTATCCATCTCTAGTTGCTTATCTTCTAGCATACTGCATCTTCCCACACTCTCGCTGTACTCATAATTCCCACAGTACCCAAACATAGTCACAGTTTTGATTGCATTCAGTGAATGAGCAAACACAGTTCTCTGGGATGGAGGATGCCAAGGATACACACTCATTTGAATGAAGAACTCTCTCATTTTGGTCCTGCATGGCTAACTCCTTTTTCATAGACTGTGGCCCCACAAGCAGGGGTAACATCTGTCCTGTGTCTATCAGTTCAGCCCTTTAAGAATTATATATGTTGCATGGAGCTCACTACACATTCTACTGAATTCTATGGAACACAGACCTAGTCTACTCAACCTATCCTTATTGGGTAGTACTTCATGGGTTGCATAGATTATTTATTAACTGAATTACGTTTGCTTTGAACTTGAATTGTAGCAAATGGTTTAATAAATGAGCTTGAACTTGTACAAAATTACCCTGACTGTGTATATTAGGCTTAGTCATGTATTAAAATTCACAGTGATTTATTTTGGTGTCACTATTACAAAAGGGACATTAGATTTGAATAGAATACATGAGTGTTCAGATGACTTACCTCATCCTTATCATGGAACAGGTACTCAGAGCCATTGTTCAATCTGAAATGGGAGGTCAAATGCAATACATTTAGATTGAGAGCTCCCACACATGACAGCATCAATCATAACCTAACAACACGTTGGAGAATTATATAATTGGATTTGTAGCTCCTACTGATAATGAAGGGGTTACAGTAGTAGCACACAGTCTAGAGTCAAATAATTCTCATGAATGACCAGTCACAGTTTACCCCTGTCGTCTGAATTCCTCAACTGCTTTAAAGCTTTGTAAATGCATTCTATGAACGTACTGTTCTATTTATAAAATAAAGGTATGGATTACTGGCACCAGTTGTGTTCTCCTGGAAAATATTAGTGGTCTCGGAGAAAAAAGGATGACAGCTAAACAAACACAGAACAGGAAAACCAATATATTACCGCCTGCAATATGTCACAGGTATTGGGCACAAAATGGCTGACAAACTGACTGCTGAAGCTGGCGCTATTTTGCTCAGAGACTTCAGCAGTTTCAAATAATACAAAGGCAACAGAACTACAAAATCATGGATCATCAGTCGTGAACAATTCCCTGTCAGTTGTCTGCTGAAATGCTTCAGAAATCTGCCAAAAATGTATTGATTAGTCCCACAGAGCAATTTGGGAAATCAATAAGACTTGGAAAGTAATTAAGAAAACAAAATGTGATATGGGTTGTTGCAATCCCAGTGCTGCTCAAAATGGAAACTGAGTGAAATGAGAACCCCCACCAACAGTTTGATGACACTGAAGCTAATGTTCAGCACCAAAAATAAATTCTTGTCTCTAGACATCTCTCATTTACTTGGACATATTTTCTTTAATTGTTAAAATGTTGTTGATGTATTGCCCTTTTCTGACCTTGTTTCATGCTGCAGTTGTATGTCAAGTGAATATCATGACACAGCTACAGAAATCTTAGCTATCCCTCCACACCATATCAGCAACATCAAATCTACTCACCGCAGCTTAAACACATGCTTTTTCTTCTTGTAATCAGCAGCCACTTCACACGAAGCACCTTTCAGATTCAAAGGGTCAGCTCCATGGTATGTAACGCCAGCACTAAAATTCTTTGAATCCTTATAGAAGTAGAGTTCACCACTCTTCAGGGCACAATATAAGGTAATCCAAGACCTAAGTGAAAAGGCAGCACATATTTGTACGCAGATGTGCAAACTTTCAAATTCAGTAGCATGGACTTCTTTGGCATTGTATGACAACAAGTTGTGACAATACATAAAATCCCAGGCTGTTTCCCAGCCATACTGAAAATTGATACTAATTCAGGATGGGACAGAATTAAGAAGTGAGTGAATGTTTGATCAAAAAGATAGGTATGGGGGAGATTTTAAGGGTAGGGAATGTCATGGAGCAATTTGTTATAGATGAGACGGACCTTGAATCAAATGTATTGGAAAGTTATAAGAACAGGTCTGTAGGATCTATTTTGCCAAAAGATAGGGCAGAGATCTGGACTTATCGCCTTTTATGGAGGTTGAAGAAAGTGTGGCCAGCAAGACCTTGGGTAGCTTTAATCTGCAACCAATAGAGGCACAACAGAATGTTTCAGTATCAGAAGGTGGAAGTAGATTTGATAGAATGGAAAATATAGAGGTTAAAGTTTAACTCAGGTTCAAATAAAATCCAAAGGTGATGACTGTCAGTGTCAGAAAAAATGGATGTCTTCGGATAGAATCAAGAAAAAGGGAATAATGTTTCTCGAGTGAATTGAAATGAAAAGGCTTTATCTTTCTAATGTTAAGCAAAAGGAGGTTGCGACTCATACAGGATTTGATATCCACAGGAATTAGACAGCATGGAAATCAAGAGAAATGATGAAAAGGTCGAGCAGGGAATTTATTCACTAACTCAACAGGGAAACATTTATGTAACTTCAAAAAGAAAACAGGATGTTTTTGTGATTACAGGGAAGTTTGCTTGGAGAATGTAGCATTTTTTCCATTTCTGAGATTCCAGTCTTGAGTCTCTGCTCTCCTGGGTCAAACACAGTTAAAAGTCCTTTCAGTGCTGTCTGTACAATGGGGAAAGACTTCCTCAAAGCATCAAAATTAGTTAATCCCCTTTGTGTAAAAAAAACTTCCATGATATGATTAGCATATCGCACAGAAGAAATATTTCCTAAAAAGGTTCAAACTAAACCTTTAATGCATGTATCAAATCAGCCATGACAGTAGCTTCTTTGAGATATTCATGTTGTAAATCAACTGCCATGTTGTGGACACTATGAAATTGCACTGCATCCGAAAGAAAGGCTTGCATTTATATAGCACCTTCAACATGGCTGCCAGAAAACTCAAAGTATTTCACAGCCTATGAGGAACTTTTGAAGTGCAGTCACTATTGTAATGTAGGAAATGCAGCAACTCAATTGAGCATAGTAAACTCCCACATAATTAGTAACAACTAGATCATTGGCATTTCTGATGTGGATTGAGAGCTAAATATGGACCAGAATGACTAGATAATTGCCACTCACTTCTTTGAGATAGCACTACCGGATTTTTTTACCTAAGAGGGAAGTGTTAACAACTCGTCAGAAAGACAGCAAACATCACAGAGGAGCACCCCCTCAGTCCTGTGTAGGGACCTGCCTTTCACGCACATTATTTGGAGCGGGCCTGAGAGACAAGACTGCAGTCAACAGAGCCAAGGCTGAGGATGTTATTCACATTCAGATTCCACCAGTTTAAAAAAAATTCAGAGCCTTAGAGGTTCACCTGTTTGATGCTTTCTTATTAGGTCCTTCTAGTTCATGTTTACGTGCAAGGTATCCCTCGCATTGGGCAGGTTGTTCTTTCGGAGTTAAAATGGGAAGTGTGGATGAAACTCTGGGTTTCTCTAGTTCAAGCTCTGACAGTACCAAGGGTGGAGGTTTGGAAGCTCTCTCACGAAGCTTCTCTTCAAACTCTGATTTATCTTCACTCTCCAATGTCTTTTCTTCTGGGCTGTCAGTACCATTTACCAAGGCAGACAAATCTTCTGAAGTGGTTATCTGAGGGAAGTTGGAGATAACATGAGACAATAAATCCATGAATGTTAAAAATTAAAAAAAATCACCTGCAACTTACATTGTGTTAGTTTTCAGAGCCATGCACCATAACTATTAACGATATTAGATTTTTTTTCTGATGCTAGGCAATAAAAGATCTACATCATTAGTTATTCCCATCAAGAAAAATCAATACATTTTCAATACGCAGTTAACATGCAGCATGACTAAATTATAACTAAAATGCAGGGTACTGAAATTGATGCGTGATATCTGTGTTAGCATGTTTTAAATATGTGAAAGTCCTTTGTCCAGTATTTTAACAGAGCTTATTTATTTTAAACAGGTTAATGCTTCCAGGAGAATTTTGAATTGGGCGTTGCTATACAAATACATGAATGTGTTCTGTGGCCATTCTAAGCAGGAAAATATCAGCCCACAAGCCCTTGAGGTAAGTTGGCCTACAAAATAATCTATAAGCCGAACAATGTCTTGATTTTATAACAGTTGAAAATGTGTTGCTGGTTAAAGCACAGCAGGTTAGGCAGCATCCAAGGAATAGGAAATTCGACGTTTCGGGCATAAGGAATTCCTGATGAAGGGCTTATGCCCGAAACGTCGAATTTCCTATTCCTTGGATGCTGCCTAACTTGCTGTGTTTTAACCAGCAACACATTTTCAACTGTGATCTCCAGCATCTGCAGACCTCATTTTTTACCCTTGATTTTATAACACTCCACTTTAGTTTTAGATCCACGGCCTTGCTCCTTCCCATCTCGAATTTCCTCCAGTGCCAAAACTGTACAAGATATCTGTACTTATTGGTATCTTATGTCTTCAGCATCTTCAATGTTAATCGCACCAGCACTGGTGGCTGGGCCTTCAGTTACATCTTCAGTGCTCAGCTCTGGAATTCCCTCCCTATTCATTACCAACTCACAACTCTGCTTTCTTTGTTGAGACATCCTTTAACCTAACTGATCTGCACCAATACCTTCTTATTTAGGACAATGTTGGAAATGTTTTGTTATATTAAAGGTACTACAGAAATATACATTGTTGTTGTAAAGTCTTCCACCACTTTTAATCTTCCCTGGTTCGTACGCTCTCTGTGGCTAGGACAGCTACTCGTTCTCTGATTACTCTTGACAGGATCACATTGGTACAAAAAAGCTTCCACATGACAACACTTTAACTGCTGCAACTTGGAAAAAGGGCTTGCCTTTATCTGGTACCTTGCCGTAGCAATGCATTAGAATCAAGACATCCATGGGGTACAATTACTCTGTCTGGGGGTGGTAGGAACAGCAAATAATCAGGCAGGTTGGCCCTGGTAAGGTACTTAGCCTCTTTGTGGCACCTCAGACCTTAGGGCTGGATGAGTATATCCATCGGAGACCTTCTTAAAACATATCAATGTAGGCCCTCAAGTGGTTAACTTACCCAGTTACCTGTCATTCCAGAAGGCAAGAAAAATGGCTGATTTCTTAACTAGGAAGTACGAGGGATTACCTGCTGAGTTGGGGCTGAGGGGAGAACTCCAATTGCCCCACTTGCAGGCACAGATTGGGGGAGCAGAGGATAGCTGCTCAAGGGACCCTTTGCTCTTGCCCGTTCACCCCACAAATCCTGCAGGTGGAGGGGGAGGTTGAAAATGAACCTCATGAACGAGACTGGTCAGCTGTAAAACAGAGTGGTCGGTCCTAAATCAGGCAGACTTTCTCATTGGTGGGTGCTGGGATTTGGTCACATCTGAAGGTGCCTGGCACCTCACTTAACCATCAAGAGGGGATCTGGAACTTTGTTCTTATGCTTGAAGGCGTTCAAACAATGTCTTTTATCAGACAGGCATGTGTCGTATCACACACTGTTATTAGTTTCATCACCAGTGTTCTGCTGTGGCTTGCATAATAATGTCTGTTAATATTGTCAACAGCCAATCGTTGAATGAATGGTCCACTGTGTCTTCAAAGAAATTTAAAATATTATTATGCCAGCATCTATTCTAAAATAATGAAATGTCACACAAACATTGGTATGGTTTATTTATTAGTGTCATTAACAGCAATCTGTAGGCTGTCTATTAGTTATGTTTATATACTGTGAAGACCATCAATACTTCAGTTAATTGAATAGATGGTGCTGCAGATTCTTTCACTCTAGGAAGTATCAGTAAGAGTTGAGGTAAGTGGGTTAAATGTGCAGTGTCAGCAAACATACTGACCGAGAGGCAGTTTATTCTGAATCGTTTACAGATTGTACAATAAAGCAGCTTGATTGCCTTTTAAAGCTTGAAGTGCTGAGTGCTCTGCGAACCTCAGTGAAGGATGCATGTTTTGAAGATAATGCGACAGTGCGTATCTATAACTACTGTGCGTTACCAGACAGAGAAGTCATAGATATGTTTGTGAGGTCTTCGGGCTGAAGGTAGGAGCAGTCTTCGAGACTAAACCTGTTAACTTGCCTGCCAGATGTTGCTGGATACAGTTTCATCTCTTCAAATAAAAATAATTAATCGAGTTACCAATCCTCTTGGTGTGGTTGGGATGTTTGTGTGAGATAGAAAGCACAACAGGTAATAACTACAAGAGTGACCTTGCAATGTTAAATTATGTTAAATAATGAGAATTGGAATCAAACACTGTATCCTCTTCTTTGGGCTTCAAGTGGTTTAAGGCCCATTCTTGAGTGTTGGCCGGGGTAGGGGAAATGGTTGCGGTTTGTGACCTCTCCGTTGCACTGTCGTTACAGCAGGCAGCACAAGTGTACTGGCTCCTCATTTAACTCACCGGAGGCTCAGTGCAAGTGGGGCCTGCCTGAACACTCAGCAGGAAGCCATGCTCGGTGCACTGACAGCAAGGGATGGAAGCAGCCTGCTCCTCTTAAAGACAGCCTGTCCTTCTTAAAAGTGGAACTGCACCTCTGTTGTTGTCATCATGTGAAGGCAAGCTGGCCACCAGTATGAGGGAGGGCAGAGACTTCCCAGATTCACAGATGTGGAACTGATTGCCTTGCAGGCCTGAACAAGGATTACTTGTGGAGTGTCGACTTCTCCACCTCCTGATGCTGCCTGGCTTGCTGTGCTCTTCCAGCCTCCTGCTTGTCTACCTTGTCTACTCAGCATCTGCATTTTTTTTTGTCTCTAGCAGGTAAAGGCAGACAAGAGGACAGGCTATGTTTCCATGGGAGACCTTCAAGGACCATCTTCTGAAGAAACTGGCAGCAGGTAGCTAGGGAGGTCAGTACAAGGAGTCTGGTCCCAAGCAGTGCCACAGAAGTGTCATGATCTCATGCAAAGTCAGAGAATGAACCTTCCCATCATATTTCCTGACCATCACTCCATCGACCTCTCACTCTGTTCACTGCACCACAGCCCAGCATTCAGCCATCAGCACTTCCTGGCCCCATCATCCAGATACTTCACCTCATCCTCATAGAACAGCCACTCCCACTGCTTGTGCCCACCTTAAGCAGCAGCAGCAGCAGACATATCACATCAATGCTGTGTCTCACTATCACTGACATTCTGCCTCTGGATAAGCTCACCCATAATAGAGGAACAAGGGTCTCCGGCATCTTCCAGGGTTGCCAAATAAGATTGTTGGGACTATGCCATTGGAGTCCCTGAGATGATGGTATTTTCCTATCCTCCAACTTCCAGCACACCCTCATCTTTCTATCTCTCCTACTGCGTAGTCCACAAATGGATTTCTTACTTTCTCCCCTTTGCTCCTTCCCTCACCCCAATTGTCCCCTGTCTGACTAGATGCCAGGAATTCGCCTCCCGCTGAGTCAGGCTGACCCAGGGGGGAGACAGAGCTGGAGCAAACTCAGTACCAAGAAGCAACAGCACTGGATCTGATAGTTGCAGTTACCGGATAATGGCACTGCGTGAATGTTAAAAGTTGGAAATGAGTATGAATCAGTCACTGGGCAGCGGTGGGCTGCAATCAAGTATTTGGGAAGATAGCTAACATTTCAACTCCCTGAAGGGAAATGTTTGGTACAGGAGTCTTTGATGAGGCTGTGTATGGCAGAAGGTGTACCCAAGAACATGGTGTGACTGGTTAGCTAGCCAGCCTCCTATCCGTACAGAGAAGGATATCGGAAGCCAGCTCTAACTTGGCAGAGGACATTGTACCAGGATACCCCTCTCCTTGGCTTAGCTCCAATTCCTTAACACGCTTCAAATGGAGATACAGTGTAACTATAGACACTTCACTCGTTACAGCCTTTGTGCGGATATCCCTGGAATGATGACAAATCACAACATCACCATGTGTATTATAGAGTTCATCTAGGGAACTTCTGAATCACCGAGGCTCATTTGCAAGTTGGGTGTCTCTGTCTTTAAAGAACACTGGTGGTGGATCCCTTGTGAAACTGTCTACACAGGCCATGGAAGTGACAAGCGAATACATTGAGTGAACCTTTTTGGTCTAGTGTTGTAAACCGTACCTTAAGTCAGTCAGTACACTTGATACCACATTCTGGTCATGTTCTGGCATGTGTGTACTCACTCAGGTGCCCTTCCTAGCATGGGACACACCACAAGCAATACAAAATGTGAATAATCCACACTCAGGACTAGCTCCAGTAGTGTTTCAGTTCAGAATTCTGCACCACTTTATTTTCCTGCTATTCTTGCAGCTGTTCTTAATATAAATGCATCCACTATATTCTACAAAAGCAGTTCATTCTGTCACAGTGTTGGGAAATTTATAAAGCTAAGTGGATCAGATCTAACCCAAATCTCCATTGATGTAATGTCTATAAAGAGCAGTAATTTGTTGACAACATGGCACCGTATTATTTAAATGGTGATAGATGGAGGGACCCAGGTGTACTCCAAACAGTGAGAACTGAAAGCAAGCATGTATATGCAGCAAGTATGCATGGAAGGAAAATGGCACGTTGACCTTCATTTTAAACAGGAGCAAGAATCACTTACTGTAGCCAAACAAGGTCTTGGTGAGATCACCCCTGAAGTGATGTGTGCAGTTTTGGTCTCCTTACCTAAGGAGAGATATACTTGCCATTGGGCCATTGCAGTGAAGACTCACCAGGCTGATTCCTGGCTGACAGGTTTGTTATAGGAGGAGAGATTGGATCAATTGGCCCTGTATTTACTGGAGTTTCGAAGGATGAAGGGATCTCACTGAAGTTGAAAAAATTCTAACAGGGTTAAACAGACCTGAGGCAGGGAGGACGTTCCTCTGGCTGGGGATGTGGGGGGGTGGGGCAGATTTATTAGGATGATACATGGATGAGGAAGTTCAGTTCTTTGAACAGGACTAGACAGGGGGTAAATAAAGGAAAAATATTCCTGATGGCAAGGGAGTCAGAAACCAGGGGTCACAAGTTTAAGGATATGAGATAAACCCGTTCAGACTGAGATGAGGAGAACTTACTTAACTCAGACAGTGATGAGCCCATGGAATTCACTACCACAGAAGATAGTTGAGGCCAAAATATCTAATGATTTCAAGAAGGAATTGGGTAGCACTTGGGGCTAAAGGGATCTAAAGATATGGGGGAAAAGCGGGAGCAGGCTGAGCTGGACAATTGTCCATGATCATAATGAAAGGTAGAGTAGGCTCAAAGGGCCGAATGGGCTACTCCTGCTCTTACTTTCTATGAGAGATTATGGAAGCTAGGATTGTTCTCCCTAAGGTATATAATGTCAAGGCAAGACCTAATAAGAGCAATAAATTTAGTCATGATTGTGAGGAAGCAAGCAAAGTGAAACTATTACCTTGGATGGAAGTCATGCGTTTGACAAACTAACTAGTGGAGAAATGAGGAATAACCTTTTCATGCAAACGATTATTCGATATTACATGAAAGGGTGGTGGAATCAGTTTCAATAGAAACTTCTAAAAACTGCACATGCACTTGAAGAAAATTACTTTGTAAACTAATGGGTAAATGTTGATGTGTGAAACGAAAAGTGGACAGTTTAAATCTCTTTGTAAATAGTGTTGGTGCACTGGTTTTGTCACTGGACCAGCAATCCACACCCCTTGATCAAGGTTCTGGGGATAATAGACTCAAAGCCTACGATGACAGATTGTGGAATTTAAAATTAATTTTTAAAAACTTCAGAATAAATAGTTAGTCTAATAGTGAACAGGTAACCACAACTGATTGTTGTAAAAAAAACCAACTGGTTCATTTATGTCCTTTCACAAAGGAAATCTACCTCCCCTCCCTGATTAGGCCTACGCATCAATTAGGGATGGCTAATAAATGCTGTTATAGCCAGTGAGGCCCACATCCCATGAATGGATTTTAGGAAAAGATATTAGAAAGTCTGTGTACAAGATAATTCTTATTATGAACTCATACTTCTATGTAAATGGGTTATTTTTCCAACAAGAAGGACAACCACTGTTCAAAAAGAAAGCTGTCCCTTTTGAAGAATGTCAGCACAAAGATGGAAAAAACCTTAGCTGGCAAGTTGTGATGAGCTGGTACACGAGATTTTAAAACTGACGTTCAGGCTGAGAAAGTCAAACAGTAATTTTAGTCCAATTTGGTGATTTTGTAATAACTAATACATTTGCCTCATTGTCTGGTTGTACTTCAGAGATCTCAAGGGAGAGTCAACAACACCGTGACCTGCTTGCTGTAGATAATACACAATGGGTGGAATGTAGGTATAGGTTGTCATCTTGGTTTGCTAATGATACTGCCACATGTATACTTGGATCCCACTTGCCTTGGTTTATGAAGTAGACAAGCTATGGTCCTGGCATCCTTTGAGCCTTATCTCAGGTTGATACAACCAGTATCTTACAGTTATAGATCTCCCAAACAGTGCATTTTTGATAAATATAACTCCTGCATGTTACTTGGATAGCAATATTGCTTTTCACAATGCGTGAAATGCAAGATCTCTCTATACTAGTTTTACTTGAGTCCTTTGTTAGAGGAAGAACTAAAGTGAGGACAGTTCACTTTTGTATACTTGGAATATGTTGTCTTTGTTTCACATCCTATGGATCACAGATTACCATTGCTGAACTTACCACTATCTACATGCTAAGGATAACCATTCACCAGAAACTGAATTGGCTCAATCATATGGGGGCGGTACCGTGGCACAGTGATTAGCACTACTGCCTCACAGTGCCAGGGACCCAGGTTCAATTCCACACTTGGGCAACAGTCTGTGTGGAATTTGCACATCCTCCCTGTATCTGCATGAGTTTTCTCTGGTTTCCTCCCACAGTCCAAAGATGCACATATTAGGTGGATTGGCAATGCTGGGATGTGCAGGTTAGATGAATTAGCCATGATAAATATAGGGTTATAGATTAGATTAGATTACTTAGATTACTTACAGTGTGGAAACAGGCTCTTCGGCCCAACAAGTCCACACCGACCCGCCGCAGCGCAACCCACCCATACCCCTACATTTACCCCTACCTAACACTACGGGCAATTTAGCATGGCCAATTCACCTGACCCGCACATCTTTGGATTGTGGGAGGAAACCGGAGCACCCGGAGGAAACCCACGCAGACACGGGGAGAACGTGCAAACTCCACATAGTCAGTCACCTGAGTCGGGAATTGAACCCGGGTCTATAGGGTAGGGGTGAGTCAGGGTGGGATCCTCTTCAGACAGTCCGTGTGGACTTGTTGGGCCAAATGACCTATTTTCACACTGGAATGATTTATCCTACAAATACTATGGTGATAAGAGTAGATTAGAGGCCAGAAATTCTGCTGTGAGTAACTCACCTCCTGACTCGCTAATGTTTCGCTTTCAGTTCACTCATGGGATATAGGTGTGAGTAGCTAGGCCCAGCATTTATTTTCCATCCCTAATTGCCCAGAGGGCAGTTGAGAGTCAACCGTATTGCTATGGTTCTGAAGTCACACATAGGCCAGTCCAAATAAGGGCAGATTTCTTTTCCTAAAGGACAGTAGTGAACCTGACGGGTTTTTCCTGACCACTGACAATGATTTCATGATCATCAGTAGACCCTTATTTACAGATTATTATTGAATGTAAATTCCACTATCTGCCATAGCAGTATTTGAACCCAGGTGCCCAGAATCTCATCTCTAGATTAATAGTCTAGCGGCAATACTACTTGTTTGGATAGGTGCAGCTCCAACAATACTCAAGGACCTTGTTGTCTTACCTAAATGTCCACTAGGGGCTCAGAGTTAACCACATTACTGTGGTCTGGAGTCCTTCCTTAAATGACATTATTGAATAAGATGAGTTCTGGCGCTAACTGACAATGGTTTCATGGTCACCATTACACTCGCTTTTTAATTCCAGATTTTTTAGTTCTAATTCCACCATCTGCCATGGCAGGGTTCAAATCCATGTCGCCAGAACACTAACCGAGGGTACTAGTGTAATGGCATTAGCACAACGTCACCACCTCCCCAAAGTCATCCATCACCTTCACTATCAAGACATGGTTGCAATCTGTCCCAAATCTTTTCACAGTGTGACACAATTTTGAGGCCTGAAAACTGCTGTGACTTTACAAGGTGAGGAAGGGAAAATCAGTGCTAGTGATTGGGATGAATTGTGGAAGTGGACAGACAATAAGGGTTTGACCTAGATGCCACTTGTGCTCCTGAAATTCACTTTGGAAATCCCATGAAGCATTGCATAGCTCATCAAGGCTCCTTTGACAGTACCTTCTCAACCTGTGACCTCTTCGAAGAGCACAGGCTTCAGATATATGGGAACAACACTGCCTGTAAGTTACCCTCCAAGCCACTCACCATCCTAATTTGGAGCTATATTGCTGTTTCTTCAGTGTTACTGCAACAACATTTTGGAACACTTTTCCTAACAGTACTGTGGGTGTTCCAATGCCCCAAGGACTGCAGCAGTTGATGAACGCAGTTCAATATCACCTACTCCAGGGCAACCAGAGATGGTAATGAATACACAAATCCCAAAATCAAACACAAAGGTATGTGACTTAGAATAAATGCCGCAAGTCTGAAACCAATAGCATCTCTTCACCTTTCAAGTTTATTCATACCTAATTTTATTCAACATTTTGGTCTCCGTTAGTTCTTACTAAATAATGGTTACAAACACAGAAGAATCCTACCACCAACTCAATAACTTTCCTTGTGTCATTGACACTCTTAGTTCTTCATTGTGTTACTTAATTTGTTAATTATACTGACTCCTCGAAATGACTTCCTTCCAAGCTGATAACTTCCCATTATACCTACTTTATCTTCTATCATCGAAGATATCTCCTTGCAGGTGAATAATTTGTCTTCCATCCCGTAAGCTTTAATATTAATTATTGCCCTTGGAGGTGTAACCACATGAACTATTTACTCAAAGTTATTGTAAAATAGCTCAAGTTCTTTTGTTATTTCATTAACAAGCTTAATTAGCTTTACAGCATATTTTGTACTTTTTAAAAATCCATGTTGAGCCTGCCTCATCAGCTCAAATTTCTATGTCGATTTTCTAAGTAAAGATTTCAATCATTATGTTACATTTAATCACAAATTCTATATTTCTCTCTTGCTCATAATTCTTAAATTATGGAGACAGATTTGCAATTTTCTAATCTTTAGGGCCAATTGCTGAACCGAAAAAAGATTTGAAACAGTCTGATATTTGCATCCCTAATTTCCTTGCCTGCATCAATTAATATCTGAGAGTATAAATAATCAGGATTTAAGGATCTGTCAACTTTAAGCCATTAGTTTTTCTCATATTGTTCTCTTGCTTATTATCTTTTATGAGTTCCAATCTTTGATTCAATATTCATTATTTCTCCAGAATGTCAGTTATATAATCATCATCCACTCTTCTGGATACTAGTAATTATTCAATGAGTCATTTGTTTTGAATGTAACAATAAAATCATAATGCTAATTTCTATATTTCCTACTAGTGTGTTTTAATATTCCCTTTTGCAGGTCTTCCTACCATTTTTGTTTTGCGTTTGTTCTTTACATCTCTGCCAGTCCCTTGGATTTACTCTCTTACATTTGACCTGTTATTCTCTTTCCTTTAGATTTTGTTCTAAACCAGCGTCGAAGAGTGTGGTGCTGGGAAAGCACAGCAGGTCAGGCAGCATCCGAGGAGCAGGAGAATCGATGTTTCTGGCATAAGCCCTTCATCAGCTCATTCCAGGTGAAGGGCTTATGCCTGAAACGCCGATTCTGCTGCTTCCTCGGATGCTGCCTGACTGGCTGTGCTTTCCCAGCACCACACTCTTCGACTCTATCTCCAGCATCTACAGTCCTCACTTTTTTTCTAAAACAGCACGGCTTTATTTATCCGATAGACCTCAAGTTTCTTGGCAGAACATCTTCTGCTGTTCATCTGTAGTTTTATCCATAATAAGTTTGACCAGTCTGCTAAATATCAATCTCATGCTTTGAAATTAGCTCTATCAAAATCTGGAATGTTGGCAAACGTTGTTATTGATCTCCATCAACAATTTATGTATTTGATACATTATAATCACTGTTCCGATGACTGGGAGTCCAGAGTCAGGTGTCATAGTGCAAGAATATGGAATGGGCCTTTTAGGAGTAAAATGAAGAGAAATTTCTTCACCCAGAGAGTGGCGAGCCTGTGGAATTCTCTGCCACAGGAAGTGCCTGAGGTGAAAAAATTGAATATTTTTCAAGAAGAAGTTCGATATAGTTTTTAGGGCGAAAGGGATCAAACGGTGTGGGAAGAAAGCAGGAATAGGGGACTGAATTGGATGATCAGCCATGATCATATTGAATGATTGGGCAGGTTCAAGGGCCAAATGGCCTACTCCAGCTCCTATTTTCTTTCTCTGAATGCTACATAATTGGTTTTAGAATTTATAATTAGTCAACAGACAGACTCACTGCCCTGAAAACATAATTTTATATCTGTCAAGTTTCCCCATGAGAAAAAATGTCTGTGTATTCTTATTTTAAAAATTCAAAAGCAAGTTTATTTATGTTAAGCCGTCACCTTAATTGTATGTATATGATTCTTTTTTTTTCCCCTGTAAAGCTAAATTCAACACAAATAGGTTTGTGTCACGTACAGGCAAGGTGGTTCAAAAGGCGATTAGCACGCTTGCCTTCACTGCTCAGTCCTTTGAGTATAGGAGTTGGGATGTCATGTTGAGGTTGTACAGGACTTTGGTGAGGCCTCTTCTGGAGTACTGTGTCCAATTCTGGTCACTCAGTTACAGGAAGGATATTGTTAAGTTGGAAAGTGTTCAGAAGAGATTTATCAGGATGTTGCCAGGTATGGAAGGTTTGAGTTATGAAGAAAGGCTGAATACATTGGGACTTTTTCACTGGAGCTTAGGAGGTTGAGAAGTGACCTGATAGAAGTTTATAAAATCATGGAGGGTATAGATAGAGTTAATGGTAGGTGTCTTTTCCCTAGGATGAGGGATTTCAAGACTCAGGGAACATTTTTAAGGTAAGAGGAGAGAGATTTTAAAATTACATCAGAGGCATTTTTTTTATTACACAGAGGGTGGTTTATGTGGAGAATGAACTTCCTGAGGAAGTGGTGGATTTGGGCACATTTACAAAAGTTGAAAGACATTCAAGTAAGTAGATGAATAGGAAAGGTTTGGAGGGATATGGGCCAGGAGCAGGCAGGTGGGCTAGTTTAGTTTGGGGTTATGTTTGGCATGGACTGGTTGAACCGAAGGGTTGATTTCCATGCTGTAAGACTCGCTGAAGAACAAAAATGCATTTCACCTTTTTATCTGCTAACTATAAGAATACTTCAATGTGATTGGTGAAGCAACTGCAGAGTACATAAATGTAAATTGCTTTCACTTGAGAGAATAAATTTCAGCAATCAGATCAAAATAATGTCTGGCCATTCAAATGTCTGACTAAGGCAATAATGGAAAGCAGCTGCTGAAAACAGGAAGCATTAAGAACGAGAGTGTATTTGCAGCCAAATGGCTAACATCCCAAACAAATAAACAAATGGAAGGGCAGAACACAGTTCAGTTCAAAATTGTAAATGAAAGGTATACAAGCCAAAACATCAGACAGGAACACAAAATTCATTATATGTGTTACATTTTCACTCGGGCTTTTATGTCGTCGGGAAGTGATTTATAGCTCATGGTAACATTTGCTCTGACATAACTCATACAGAATAGCTTGCAATTATCTCAATTAAACATCTGTTTTTCTCTTGTCCTCATAATTGTGCAGTTCTGAAAGGCTTTTCTTTTCCAGAGCCTTTACTTCTCTCCACCCAGAGACCTGCTGCCTTATTCTTTTTTACAGCCTGGGATCCAGTGGCATTTGCCTATAATGGCAACCACCTTTTGCCCAAGACTTGCAACTGTGCCCTGAACGATTCAAGGATCCGTGCCTGCAGCCTGCCTTACCGAGTAATTCAAACCCTCCAATGTCTGATAAAGGAAACAATGTACAGACAGGAATGCAAGAAAGGAGAAGATATTAAAATCATGTTGATAAAATAAGAAACATAGGGATACGTGAAGAATGTGATATATTTAATGTAAGAATTTTACTCTTTGGCTATAAAAGTTGTGTTCTGACTGCAGTAGGGAGCTGCACTGAACAATCTCAGACAGCAGCAAAATCTATAAATGCATTTTTTCTGAACGAAGTGGGACACTAAAATAAGACATTGAGTTTAACTGTACTGTGTTCTGATTCCCAAAACAATAAAGGGAAATAAAATACTTTACCAAAAGGTCAATGTTTGGTTTGGAAAAAAACATTGCCGGCTGGCAGCAGAAGCCTAGATTCCTCACTAAATATCAGAATTTCTGGAATCCACTGATGCTCGTGAAAAGAATATTAATGGATGTGTATGTGCAAACAAGGCATCTGCTTATTGATGTCCATCTTTAAAACTCTGTTGACTTTGTTTCTTAGAGAAATGGCAGACAAGAATTTTCATCAGTTTTATGGCTGTTGTGGAAAAAAACCAAAGCAGTAAAATGCTTCTGAAATACAATAGATTATCACTGGAACAATAAAAACACCAGCAGTAAGTAATCTCAAGGAAAGGCATCTCAGTTGAACTGTAATGTACTTCATTACCTGAGGAATAATCAGGTTCCAACAAAAAAAAATCTAGCTTGAATTAATATTGTTCTGTCAGTGTTAACGTTGCTTGTATGTCAGCGATGCAGTTACAAACTAGCCCATCAAATATAGGGTGATGGTCAGCCAGTGCTGCAGTGGACTCCACTGAGTTTCACAGAGTATGCAAATTCACAAATAAAAACTGCTAATAACTTGACAGAAATTTGGCAAACTGATTGAGACACGATACAAAGATAGCTTTTGTAAGACACAGAAGTGTCACGCTGGTGGGTTAAGCCTGCTAAATGCTGGGAATATGACAAAGATTTACTTTACAGCTTAGCTGGGAGGCTTGTCCCAGAATTGCATTATCCTGAACCTCAGTGCAAATGCCTTACTCTCAGTTAGTGTTCCTACAGGAGTTTAAGTTGACTTTAAACAGTTCATCCTGTATGAGTTTAAAAGAAGGATCAATCTAGGAATACTCTCAAGGTTTAAACAATTATTACCCACTAACCTCTTCACATTCATTCATAGAATGAGCACATTGTTGGCACAGTAAATGTTTGTTGCCCATCTCTAATTTCCTTCCAGAACATGGTGTAGGTACACCCAGAAATGGAGCTCTGGTTTTTGACTCATGCCAGTGAAAGAATGGCAACATGGTTCAAAGTCAGGACAACATATGGTTTGATGGGAACCTTGCAAGTACCCATGTATCTGCTGCCTTTGTCCCTCTAATGCCAGAGAATGTGGTTTTGAAGTGTAATGTCAGAAGAGCCTTGGGTGAGTTGCTGCAGTGTACATGTGCTTGGTAAAGACAATTATCACAATTTGCCAGTACTGGAGAGGATGCATGTTTAAGATGGTGAATAGGATGAATATCAAGCAGATCATTTTGTTTTTAATAATGCAAGGCTTCGAGTGTAATTGGAGTTGCACTCATCCAGGCAAGTGGAAGCTATTCCATAACATTCCTGACGTTTGCCTTGTAAATGATGGGCAAGCATTGGAGACTCAGACAGTGAGTTAATGCAGAATTACCAGCTTCTGAACCATTATTAAAGCCACAGTATAAGATTGTTAAATCGCCAGGTAATGAGAAACCATAGCTTGTTGGTGGTGAGGGGTTAGCTCAGTTGGTTGGCTGGCTGGTTAGTGCTGTCAACAGCGTGGGTTCAATTTCCCCTGTCAATTGAGGTTATCACAAAGGATTCTTTTTCAAACTCTCCCCTCACTTGAGAAATGGTGACCCTCAGGTTAAACCCTCACTAGTTGTCTCTCTCTAATGAGAGAGCTGCCCTTTGACCAGTAGGACTATGGTGACATTACCATTTTTTCATTGCCGTACATCATAATGGGGTATCTTCAATGTGAAGACGGGACTTTGTCTTTACAAGTACTGTGCAGTGGTTGCTGCTACCTATACTATCAAGGCCAGATGCACTGATGACAGGCAGATAGGTGAGGATCCCATGCTGGTTCACTCACCACCTGCTGCAAGACCAATCTGCCATTCTAGCAGTCCATCAGCATGCAGCGAGTTGGTCTGTGATGATATCAAGCCACCATGATGGATAGCTTAGTTCACCACCCATTTTTCAATCTGTGTTTCTGCTACACTCAGTGCTTCTTCCAAGTTTTTTTTCCTTAAGGAGCACTGACTCATTAGCTGGGGGAGGGGGATCGGGCAAAATCAGTAGAATGATTACTTGTATTAATGCTCTGAGATTGCATGGGGTTCTGGGAAACTTCCAGGACTACTCCATCTTGGCCGTTTTCTACTGTTCGTCTTGTGGTGGAGGAGGATAGAAGTTTCTGTGAAATTGGTTATGAGGTAACATTCACTGCGTATGACTTTCCTGATGAAGGGCTCTGGCCCGAAACATCGAATTTCCTGTTCCTTGGAAGCTGCCTAACCTGCTGTGCTTTAACCAGCAACACATTTTCAGCTCTGATCTCCAGCATCTGCAGACCTCACTTTTTACTGCATATGACTTTGCCAGGCTATCATAATGAATTTGGATGTCAATAAGGAGAACTTTACAGTGAATGTATTTGTTGTTTCTCATGAGTGCTGACTAGCCTGTGCAGTTTTATTCTTGTTGCTTTTTTTTCCAGTAAGCCTTTGATACAACTTACTGGGTCTTCTCTGACACTAGTTGAGAGCCATTAATATTGTTGTGAGTCTGGAGTCACATGTGGACCAGACTGGCAAAAGATGACAGATTTCCTTCCAGGTCATTCGTGAGCCAACTATATTATAACAATAATCCAGCAGTGTTATAATTATTGAAACAATTTAAAAATTAAGTTCCAGGTTTCTTAATTAATTTAACTTAAATTCAAGCAAATGTTCAGTAGGGTTGGATCTTATGTCAGTGGAGCACTAGTCCAGGAATCTGAATGGTACCATGTTCCATTTATATTTTTCTTTTCTTCTTTCACCGTATGTAAAGTTTCTGACAAGGCCGATAAGCAATTATAATATTGTCATTTAGCTAAACACGGCATTTTGGAAAGGTTATCATGAATACTTTACTGCAATACACTATCAGGCATACTACTGCTACAGTCATCTGTTGAATTTAACTTTTACGGATTGACACTGTTTGACTGGTATGTCAAAGGAACATTAGAAAAAGCTCAAATTGCTCCACCTTAAATTTATTACAGTATGGTGCTGGGTAGTCAGATGTTTCTTTGCATCTTAATTCATTTTTCTTGGCTCCATTTCTACCAATCTGTTTTGTGCATTAATTTCCTGATAAGATATGGCCCAGTAGGGCAGGTGAGCTTTACAGATACTGTCTGTTACACCAGAGTTGAATTCTAGAAGCTCTTTGTCTGTGATCCCTCAAGACTCCATTCATGGCTTGGTCCCTCTCTTTGGGAAGCAGACAGGGTCTCCACTTTAAGGCTCTCGAGAGGAAGTAACCCACACCCATCATTGTTTCTTTGAAAAAAAAACCCAAAGAAGGATCACTGGACGGAAAACGCTAGCTCTGCTTTCTCTCCACAGAGATGCTACTCGACCTGCTAAGGCTTCCCAGCGATTTCTGTTTTTGTTGTGTTTCTTTAAATTTTGAGTGCAGACTGCAGCGCATGAATAAGGATGCTGCAAAAAGTAGGCGGGGTCCTAATGAAAACGTTGCAGCAAAATGCTTTCATTAAAAAGCTGGCATCAAGATGTGGGATTCCTGCAGCTGAACTGAGGAGGGAGATGCCGGTTGCAATCAGGGAAGTTCAGTGTGGAATATGGTGTACTTGTTAATGGAATACAAAGTGTCAGGGCACAATGTGCCATCTACTTCGTGTATGCTTTGTCTGTTGTATTGCAATACACTCTTAGGAAAATGCCTGATTACTCCCAACTTGCTCATGGTCAAAGTCTAAACGGTTTGACAACCCTTTTCCTGTTTTCAGATCACGAATAGATCTTTTTCCTGCATAATATTTTGTATATGTGTGTATTTGTTTATAAGAGAGAAGAGTAAATCTGCACATATTGCCTCTATCCACACACACAACAAGGAATGTGTCAAGAAAAACTTACACCAAAAACAAAGAAATTCAGGATAAATGTGCAACGGAAAAGTCACTATAATATTGTTTTGTTTTCAATTTTCTGTTAGAATGTTCTTTTTCCCCTTCTTGTTGTTTCTCTTCCTCATTTTCCCCACTTACACCTTTATTGCTTCTGCCAGGTTATTTTCTTTCATTCCCACCTTGCTGTTGTTTTGCTCTTTTTTCCCTCACTTTGCTTGTCCTCTACTCTTCCCCTGTCTCCTGAGGGCAAGTGACAGAAATACAGGCACTGCAAGACAGAAGCAGAATGCTTCAGCCCTTGAGCGTGTGTGGTCTACTTTAATCCAATTTCCTTGTGTCATTTCCATTTTCCCTTCCTCTTTTGAATACCTTTAATAAAACAATGTCTTTGATGACTATAGTTCAACAGCTATCTATGGTGATACATTCCATTTTGTCATAAGAGTCGATACAGAACTATTCCTCTCATTGAGTGAACTGCACTTGGATGTACATCCTGCCTCAGTGTCACAGGATTTATGTTATTTGTCAATCAACGTGCAGCTCTCTTCAAGCAAAATAACTTTGCAAAAGGAAGAAAGAAAGTCGCATTCACTTTCTTGGTTTAACGATGTTTCCAAAGCTCTTTACCATCACTATGTACTTGTAGGGTACAGTCATGGTTATAAAGTGGGCACATTTGTGCATGTACAGAACACTGGTATGGCTTCAATTAGGGTACTGTGTCCAGTTCTGGGCATCATACTTTAGGCAAGGTGTAAAGGTTTTAGAGAGAGTGCTGAAAAGATTCATAAGAACTGTTCCATTGATCAAGAACTTCATTTAGGCATATACAGCGGAGAGGGAGAGACCATTTTCATCAGAGCAAAGATTTGATGGAAATACTTAAAATAATGTGCAAGTTGGAAAGAGTAGATGGGTCAAGCTGTTTCCACCATTGGAATGATTGTGACTAAGGGGACACAGATTTGATATAACTGGCGAAAAAACAACGGAGACATGAGGAGAATATTCTTCATGCAGTGAGTGTTTGATCCTCAATGCACTGCCTGAGGGTGGTGCTGGAGGGAGACTCAATCAAGGCGTTCAAGGTGGAATTGGATCACGATACGAAAAGGAGGAAATATGCAAAGGGATTGGGCTGGAGAATAGCACAAAGTGAATGCTACTTTGGAATGCTGGTGCAGAGACAATGGGCCAAATGGACTCATTCCACCATGGAACTATTCTGTAATTCTCTGTGCAGGAAGGAACTCGGATATTTGAGCATCAAAATAGAGAACTGGTCCAAAACTAGAAGAAGAATAAGCCTTTGAAACGTCTAGAGAAGATCATTGATTAAAAAAAACCTCCTGCTTTTTCTCTTTGCCCTCAATTTAATTGCTGTTTTTACTCAAATCGTTATAAGACCCATGAAACATAGAAGTTGAGTCTCCAGATGCCACAGCACACTCACTGAAACCTCAGATAAGAATCACCAGCAACCCAAACTAGACCATCTGCTGGTAAAAGTTTTGCCAGAGCTAGTATTGGTACGTTTCCATTCAAAGCTCAAATGATGTGCAATCTGAGCCTTCAAGAGACTAATATAATGTTCTCCCAATACATTTGATCTCTAATGAAAAGTAATTGACCCGAAAAGCTTTTGTTTATTCTCTCCAATGATGCTGCCTGGTCTACTGATTTTCAGATTTCCTAAAGCTCGGGTATTTTAATAGTATATACTGCAGCTCATTCTTTTTATTACTTCCACTCAACTGATGCTGTTTCCCCTCTTTCTCCCCAAACACTGACTCCAAGTCCCATGCAAGGAAAAAGCAACAGAAACATAACAATTGTAAATCCACATTCACTTTGACAGGTTTTCTTTATACACAAAGTCTAACATCGGACACACACAATCAAATACAATCTGGTTCAGATTAAATAGGCAGTTCCATTAATTCAAGAAGGATGTAGTTTTGGAGTACAGTCTGCTGTATCAGATATCATCGACAACAAGGGACACGACTGTGGATGGAGTATCTTTCAAAAGGGTGCTTACAATTCCTTGGAGTATTTTCAACAAAAACAATTTAATAAGCAGTCTGTATGCATGTGCCAGGGTGACTTTCATTCACTTTCCTCTGAACTATGTCTGAGAGCTCCAACTGAATAAAAGTTTGCCTGAATGAGCAATTCTCCAATGTAGAAAGAAAAGCAACCAATTTCTCCTCGAGTCAAGACAATTTCCTTTCGTCTTCAGCCACAAGTGGCTATTGTGCTGCATTGGACACTCTACAGACAGCTTTATATCCTTAACTATACTTTATCCTGGCTTTAACATCTTAGGATTATCACTTACAAAGTGGTGTCCTTGCACGTGAAAAAAAACAGAAAGCGCAATATCAAATTAAACTGAAGTATTTCAGAGAAGTATAACTGGTTTTGTAGAATTATGCAGATTGGAAGGAGGAGGAGGAAATGTTAAATTCCAGTATCACAGGCAACCAGTGGCTGTTTCCAACTTGGGGCATTGAAGGATCACATCATTTGATTCAACATTTTTATTTCTTAAGACACCAAAATCTGCAGCCCTCTATTTTTATGTAAATCAAATACTGTGCTTCAACTCAAAGACTCAATTTTAGAGAATTGTTTTGTTGTGCCCATTTAATTTGTTCTATTGTGCAATCACAGCACAAAGTAAGATTAGCAATCAGCATTATTATTTGCTTTTCAGTCTCACCAATAGTTACACATAACGGGCGTGTGGATGGGCAGAATCGTGACCGGCTTCTGGGGAGGGAAAATTGGGTAAGTGACCAAAAATCAGATTCCCAATAGCAAGCTGAATACAAAGGAACCTCGATTATCCAAACGAGACGGGTGGGCACTATTTCACCGTGATAACTGATTATTTGGATAACTGATTCAATGTCTCTCCTCTGGGGCTCGATGTTTTCTGAAGTTGTCTTTTTCCTCACTCTGCCTGCCTTGCTCCCTCTCTCTGTCTCAGGGTTTGTTTCTGAGCAGACACACACATGTGTGTAAGGGACCTGCAGACCCCCAGTTCAATGGGATTGACATAGTGAGCACTTGCTAAGCCCGCTCCCCGTTCAGGAGACTAGGCAGCAGCACATTGTGCACGAGCCCCTGTGCCCTCCCCAATCCTGTCCATTCCAGCTCCCCATCTGCCCCCACGCCCGCCCCCAGCCGTGGTCCGCCCTGAACCGCTCTCCACTACCCCACCCCCACATTCGCCCTGGTCGCCCCGCTCCCTGACCCCCATCTGTCCTGCCCCCAA
This sequence comes from Hemiscyllium ocellatum, assembly GCF_020745735.1. Lineage (NCBI taxonomy): Eukaryota > Metazoa > Chordata > Chondrichthyes > Orectolobiformes > Hemiscylliidae > Hemiscyllium > Hemiscyllium ocellatum. Next base: position 41,820,896 of record NC_083408.1, read on the forward strand.
GGTCTGCACCCCTTGCCCAGTGCCAGCTGAATGGGACACCAACAGTAAGACTGCTGCTGCCTTTGGAGGGGGTGGGGTTGGGGGGGGCGGGGGGAGGGCGAGTCTCAAAATAGCAAATACATACACACACAACTTTTCACTGCAAATTTTTGACAAGTTCCACCTTTGCTCTGTACAGGACAATGTTGGAGAGATTATCTGGGGAAGGGGTTTCTAGGGTACACACACAGTGTGGAACTTCAGGGAAAGTGTGGGGAGAGAGAGAGAGATTATGGTGGAGACGGTGCCTGGGCTCCCATCGATGTCCAGGACTGTTCTCGGCAGTATTTCAGTAAGCCAAGTTCATTTTTAATTATTGTAAACAAAAGATGCGATCAGTGTTGAAACACATCTTTGATGTAATGTTTCTATTGGGACTTTGAGATCTTCTTCGGATAATCCAAAATTCAGACAATTGAGATTCGGATAATCAAGGTTCTTCTGTATTTGTAAAGAAATCTCAGAACTTTAAAGCTTCCTGACGCCAAATGCTTTGCACTCATTACACGCTTATTAGAATGTCATTTTGCCAGAATTAAGTTCCCCTTCCCATTTACATTCTAAGCTATGAAACAATAAATACTAACATATTCATGGCTACTACATAGAAATAAAAGGCAGCACGAGAGATAGTCAACTCCCTGGGCTTTGGATTAAGTTACTACTGTTTGTAGGTTTGGCTCCACCATGCCATGTGATAGATCAGGTGGCAGAAATCTTCATGGGGAATGGAGGATAATCAATAAAGGGAGGCTGGAGTGTAATGGGAATGGGTTAAAGAGGCTGGCTATAGGTGGAAGTCTGCCTGGGGAAGGGAGGCAGGGAACATAGGAACAGCGAGAATGTTTTGTTGCAGGTATCCACTCTGAACACCCAATGGATATGTTTGTCTTGCAGGGAATGAATGTCCGTCCAGGTGCACTTTAAGTAAGTCCCTTGGGCTTTTGAACCTTGTAAGGTACTCACAAAGGCATCAACTTCTTGCCCACTCCCAGCACAAGATATGTCAAGGTCCTTGCACTGGCCTATGTAATCAGGTGGCACACAATTGTGTGAATAAATCCAAGCTACAGCTGAGAGCACGAGTTGCTCACTTCATGCCCACCATCAAATCAGTCTCCTCACAATGGAAAGATCTGCCCAGCAGTCTAACGTAGATTGAGGCCTGTGGTGAATGTTACAGCCTACTCAATTTATCAAAACTAATTCCATTGAACCGTGGCAATGACTTCTTGAAAATGAATTCTCAACCACAGATTTGAACATTTAGAATCAGAACTATGAACTTGTAGAGAGTTTGCTTGTAACAGACATCAAGACACTCTAGTGTACTGAACAGGTAATGCTGGAGCTAAAAAATTGGAGATGGGCCATTTCTGAGTAAACTCGCGATTCTCAAAGGTTAGGGGAAATATGGAACTCTGCCCCTTGAAGCAGTGCATCATGGGACAATCGAAATATTCAAGACTGGGATCTGCAACATTTTGTTAGCCGAAGGACAATCAAGAGCATAAAGGTAAAAGAGTGTGTAGACAGATTCAGGGTACATATCAATTATGTTCTCAGTGAATAGCAGTGAGATAAGTATGAGAGGTTGAACGTCCCATTCCTATTCCTACTTTCCAGATCGCGTGGCTTAACCTTGTGAATTGCAAGTTGTGCTAAAACCCAGAGGAATCAGACTGACCTTTTGAGTTTTTAAGTTATTCACTCTACACAATTTTTCTGATAATCTATCAATGTGTTAATACTTGCATTCTGCAAGGCTAACCCAGTCAGCTACACATTTTGTAACACATAATGGTGAACATTCTCTTTTCCTGTTTTGCTCCTGATTCAGTGGCAACCATTTTCTGACAGTGATCAAGTGGTTCAGTATCAGAATAATTTCGGGTATGCTGTCTCTTCGTCTCTTTAACCCCTTGACCTTGCTCAATAATTTGGAGTAGTGCTACATGCACAATGTAGACGTGTTTTCAGTCACACTAAAATGTCAAAATGAATTCGTTAAATGGAATGTTAAGCCCACCAAGTGTTTGACTGAATTTCCTACGTTTCTTGTCTCTGGGAGTCATTCATTATTCACCAAGTGAGGCTCTGGGTCAAGCTGTTTTTCCGAATGTTCTATTTACATTGGATCCCACAACCGGTTACTCAATAAGAAAATGTAAACATTATGGGTTGAAACCAAATATTTATCAGAAACATAACTTCTATCCTTGAGGACCAGTAAGAAGCCATGAGTATCAGTGATTGTTTGATAACTAGCTTTATTCAGTAACTTTCCAAATCTGCGGTACATTGTATTTCTAAAGCTACACGTGAAGTGTAATACCAAAAAGTAACTTTATGCAAAACCCAACAAAATATAACTAGTTGTATATAAACACAGTTACGTTTCACCTATTTGCTCTCACTGTATCTTTCTTATGTTGTTACGTATTCTTGTAATTTCTTTCTATCTGGCCCACAGTTACAAAGGCCAACAGTGATGTTATAACGCTCATTGAGAAGGGAAGCATTCAATAACTTGAGTCTGCAATTCTCAAGTTGATGCTTGCACAAAATTACTTAACATTCAAAGCACAGATTGCACATGCTTGATTGGCAGATTTGAATAGCTTATTTCCAGTCATTTACCTCAGCCTTTTGAATGAATGTGCCGCACCACACACGGCACAGCGGCCAATGAAATATACAAACTGTGCCAAAATAAATTCAAACAAAGGCCAGATCTCAAAATCCCGTTCCCCACAGCACAGCAGGTGAAAATAAATAGGTCAGCAACATAAACACAACATCCTCAATGACAATTAATCAAGGACAAAGGCTGTTTTATTTAAAAGCTTTGGAGAACGAAATGTTCAGGAAAATCATTCAAGAGAACACAATGGCTAAATTGCAAATACATATATCAGGATGTAAGGAAGAAAAGCCATTTGGGAAAATACCAATATGACAAGCATACAAAGGACACAACAGAAAGGATAACAAGCTCAGAAGTAGTACAACAAAGATGACTGAACAGTGTAGAATTGCAGGCGTATATGCAACCAAAACAAAGTCAATAGCCAGGAACACGTTTAAGGAACAACATTGCTATGATCTGGACAGGTTTACACCCTCAGTTCCCAGACTACACCACAGTCTGCAATGCATTCAGCAAGGAGATTTGTGTGCTGGTTGTCGATATCTGGTGTTAAACAAAGCTCTGCAATTGAAATTCATGTTAGTGCCATTATAAGGGATTTCTTTTCTTCCCCCATTCAGTCAGGGGGATGAAAGAAAACATCATCACCACTCAATTAATAATACAAAATTAATTGAGTCAGTTTAAGAAAAAGTATGAAATCTAGGTTAAGGGTCAAGTATCATAGCAAAGATTAGACACCAACACAGTGACAAGAGGAAGAAGATTGGTTAAATCAAACAGTAGTGATTTTGGTAATATCAATCATGGGTTTATATTCCTGAAAATCCAAAACCTGTCCTAATATAAGCAGCACCACAGCTCTCTATCTTAAGTTCTATTCCTTTAATCACACTCAGAAGCTGTAAACACTATTCACAGAATCCTACTGTTACCTCACCATCAGTGATATATTGACAATGACTGAAACAACAAGATATTTCATTAAATCTTGTTGACTGCAGAGTGCAATGAAATAACAAAACCAAGTGCTTCAATTTCCACACAAATAATCTAATTCCTGGAATACCCTCAGTGTATTATGACTACGAGAAATTCCTGAAATAAAAATATTAGTCTTCCTTCTCTGCAATGTGAAAATTAGACTATGTTAGCCTACCACCTAGTGGCTGAGTAGAAACACATTTTATTTGAAGGAATATTCTGGCTTCAGCAATTCTACTGAGATAATGGGAACTTGCAACTTTATGTGGAATATTTTCAATGCAACGCTGACTAAAGAAAACGTTTTGCTTGTTCTTGCCCATCGTTACTATGCTATTTATGTCACTATTAGCAATGAAATTTATACAGAAAAATTACCAATATTTTGGCGACTAATCTCATTTGAACGATGCGGTTAATGCTGCAAACTTTGAGGGTTGAGATATGTAAGTGAAAACCAGTAGCTGAAGAACCAGCCCCCCCCCCCCCCCGACCCCTCACCCCATCCACCACCATGATCAGATTACAGCTTGAAAATTCCTCTGATCTCAATCAATTCTTTTCAAATTAACGTTATTGTATTCAGTAGGTATTCATTTATCCTACTGTTGGTCCATCTACCTGTTGCTGAGAAGGTGAAAGCAATAATGGCTACATTAAAGAATTAAGCTAGAATTCTCCCCAAGTTTATTCGGTAATAACCAGGAAATTATAGTCAAGCCCTTTTATATTGTTTTAAATCAAGTAAGAACTCAATTGCTTTATGAGAAATATACTTTCACATTTCATTTAAAATTTTAGCAATAGAAGAACTTCCAACTCAGGAAGCAACATTTCTATTCTTGATCTAATCCTTACTGAAGTGAAGATTGCTCTCACAAGTAAGAAATCACAATTTTTCTAACAATATAAGGTTTCACTGGGAAATTGTTGAAGGGCTTGCTAATACTGGTTAAAGCAGCAAAGAACAGCTATATAGGCTAGGAAGACCAAGATTTGGTCACTGTGTTGGCTGATTTCAGTCTGGACATCACGAAAGTGTTTCACTATAGAGAATAAGGGGAGCAAACTAAAGCTCTGTGGGATTGCTGCTCCAAGTTGTGATTCAGTGGCTTTTCTGGAAGTGCAGCTGGCTGGACACCACGTGAAGGCAATATCAGGCTTGGCTGCAATGCTGAATGTTAAATCTCTTCACCCTATTACCCAACGTCACACACTGGGAGCAGTTACTTTCCTGACCAGCTAGTCAGCAAAAAGTTAATGTCTTCAAATATGGAGTAGAAGGAAAAAGCTACACCAGAAAGGAGAGGGGAAAAAATAATCAGATTTAAATTCTTCTATGTATGCCATCCTTTGCATGAATGCCCCAAATTCAATTACTAGCTAGCAAGATTTACCTGTGATTGTTTTAAAACATTCATTCATTGGAATTGGACATCGTTGGCTGGGCCAATATTTCTTACCAATCCCTTATTGTCCGTTGATCTGAGTGACTTGCTTTAGCCATTTCAGAGGGCAGTTAAGCGTAGGCCTCATTGCTAGGAGTCTGCAGTCGTGTATAGACCCGACCACGTAAGGATGGTAGATTTCCTTCCTTAAAGGACATTATTGAATGAGTGGGGTTTTTTTATAACGATCAACAAAAGTTTCATGGTCACTATTTGTCTAGCTTTGAAGTCCAGAATTTTATTGAATTCAACCACCATGGATTTAAACCATTGACCAAGAATGTTAGCCTGTGGTTAGTCCAGTGACATTACTGCTGAGCTGCTGACCAACTGGTATATTTTCCACGCATTTGTGTGGATACAGTTCATTTAAGAAATGTAGGTAAGGCTCAGGGGATGAATCAACCCAGGACTCTCAGTGCCAATACCAAATATATTTTACATGTGCTCCAACCTGTGTGACACCTTCTCCCAACTCCAGTTTCTCCCTTGAGTCATTAGAAGGTCTTTAGATCAATAACACGTTTGTGGAGCTGCTTTCATGACATCATTATTCCACACATTGCAAACAAAACTGCACAGACAATCCTGGAATGACATACGTTTCACTCGTGGTGGCGGGTAAATTCCACTGGAAGTAATATAATGATTGATTTACTTTTTTGTTTACAGGTATTTGGTGGCTTTTCTGTCAATGTTATAAAGGGCAAGCAGAGAGACCCTGCACAGATGTACCTGACAGTGCTCTACAGAATCTAGAGTAAGGGCTTCATCCTAACAATCCGATCACTTCAGTATCCAGAGCGCGCAGACACCTGTTGCTTTCACACTTTGAACAGGTCAATCTCTAATTGATTATGCTTTTTCCTTCAAACAATAAAATAATAAAATTGGGTGGCTCTTGTAGTTCAGCATATACGATCCTTACAGACAGCATGGATCACAGAATTGCGGTCCCACCTAAAACCAACATCTTCCACTTGGGGAGCATAGGTCACCTATTATATCAGGGGATGGAAAACCATCCACCAGCCCCATATACCCAAAGATATTGACAGATTTGATGACTCCTATCACCAGAAATCTCATTATAAATATTAAAAACAAGGAGCTCTTTCAAATACTGAACATCTTACAATTCAAGATCAGCATTACAGCACAGTTGGTTCTAACAGCAAATGTAAAATCAAGACCCATATTATCAGAATAAGAGTAGGTGGATAACTGGTTAAACGTGGAAGAGTATCAAGTACAATAATGATGTGATGATTAAGTTTCCTAAATAACTCGGCATTCATCTCCTAGTGCTGTATTAGGTCTATGTGAATCAAGAAACACGAATGAAAAGGCAAAGCATTTGCCGTATTATAGCCTTCTCTGAAGTCTTTCTTGTACCATGACATGTTAATTTTTAAAACAAACTTCAAGCAGAAGCAGTAAAGACAAGGTTATTGGTGGTTAAGGTGCAGCAAATGCCATCTCAGGACAACCGGTTGTTATGTAGGATATAGCAAGGCAGACTGAGAGAGGGAATCCAAAGGGTACTGATCCAACAGTAATTTTGGTTTCCCTAATCTAATGACAAAACATATTTCCACCTTAGCAAATGAAATATTTGAGTACACTGAACTGCTTGGTATCCATTGTATGACACACCCATTTTGCAAATAAACCACGTTTGACATGTGATCAAAAGTACATTACTTCCATAAGGTACGTTGGTCAACATTACTTTTGGAATGGCACAAACTTCTATAATCACTAGCAGAGAACACTAATCAGGTTTGCTAATGTAATTCTCTGGACAGTGAAGTACTAGTTTTGAGAGAAAGCTTATTTGCTGTTCAGATGAGCTCAAACTTCCTTCAAAACTTTAAATGCTCTTTAAAGTTGCAGTCTCATTTTCCTCCCTCTGTATCCCTAAACAACGCAATCCAAATGTGATAGTCATGGAAATTTCTTTGGGTTGCTCTGAATTACAGCAACATAAATTATGGTTGGATAATTTATTTTAATTTCAATTTCTGGCATAGCCACATCAAAAGAACAAAAATGAAATCTTGCAGCTATGTTCGCATTGCCATTAATGCACTTTGCCCAGAAGAAATCTTCCTTCCTCTCCTTAGTTATTGATTTCTGATATTTTTAAAATCAATTAATAGTAATATCTGTGTTTGGCCCAATTCTGAAGGAAATATCTGAAACCAGAGCATTATTATCAAGCTGATAACTTTATGCGCATAACTGGGATGAATTGACAATAGGCATGTAACAAGAATCATTGCGGAGTACACTCTGTACACTTTAGACAGCAGCAGCTATGATAAGAATCAGGAAAATGAAAACTGCAACTTTAATCAAGTACATTTCTTTATATAGGCCCCTATGACATTAATAAACATTTGAATTCCATCTCCAATTTGTCACTTTTGGATAAACACTAAGGATGAACATGGCATGTGCTTTAATAAGGTAACAGTTAAAATCAGAATTCAAAGTTGCAACTTTAAATGAGTTACTTGTGTTTAGTAGCTGCTCTTTAGTCATGCCAAATATGGCCACGTTATATCCAGGAGAATCTCTAATATGTTGCATTATAATTTTATCAGTTGCTCTGTATTTTACATTGAACTTCCTGTGAATTAACTTATCACTGAAAACATAAATTTAACTAGCACCTTTGATATATGATGGTAGCCAAGATGGAGTTTACATTTCGTTGCTTTCTCCCCCAGAAACACAAATGAAATGTAAGAATCAGGATGTGATTGGGTTGGAAAAGCTGGTCAGCATGGATGAGTTGGATCGAAGGGTCTGTTTTTGTGCTGTACATCTCTATGACTCTACCTCCCCTGAGGCAAGATCATCATCATCTAAGCAAAACTCCAAAGGATCAGAGGCATATCATTCCAGTACAGCACCCTTTATGACTACTTGCAGCTGGGGTGGGGATTGAATCCACTGCCATTGGATCCAATTCGGCATTGTATTCTAGCTTTCCAGTCAAGTAGGTTTGGGTACAGATGCCTTGCAGTAATTGTAGAGACCTTTGGTAAGATTGCAAACAGATTTGGTCTTGGTCCCTGCTGAAAAGAGGGCACACTTGTTGTCTAGGGAGTGCAAGAAGGTTGTGTTTATTGTGAACAGCATCATTAAGTGGTGCAACATCTGCACATGCCCCATCTCTGCGAAGCAATAAAAAGGCAGCTGTCGAGAAGCTCATCTGAATTTTCAGTGCATGGGTCTTTTTTTGCAGATAACTTTGTTTCTGGAATAACCAGGTGATCCCTCTGCCCTCTTCGTTTGTAGATCTGACAAATGGATGACTATCTATTGGCAGCTCTCGCAGTCTGCGTACTCCAGAGCATTGTTGAGCAGTGCACCAGCATGCTCCCTCCAAATGCAAGCCAGGCAACAGAGAGCTACGCTGTCAGGAAAGGAATGGTCAGCTTCAACCTGACCCCAGTCTCTCCAGTGGCGCCTAATCCCAGCCTCTTGCCAACATCACCATCTGCCCGTGTGCCGACACTGACATCACGGATCTGTGATGCATGCACAAATGCTTCTCATGGCCATCGCGGCCTGCTTATTGTATACAAGCAGCTATATTGACATTTGGAGTAATCATTCCAGTTTAAGCCTCACCAGACTGGTTTCTGGGACTATGGGATTGGCTGATGAATAGAGACTGAGGGGATTGGGCCTGTTTCTCTTTAAGTTCAGAGAATGAAAGGTGATCTCATTAAAGCAAACAATAATTCTTAACAGGGATCAACAGTATAGATGCAAGAAGGATGTTTCCATTGCTTAAGAAGTCTAGCACTGGGGACCTAGTCTCAGAATGAGATGAGAATCATGAGTTTCTGAATCTTCAGAATTCTCAACACCAGAGGGCTGTAAAAACTCAATATTTGAGTATGTTCATAGATATTAAAGGGATACTGTAAGAAAGAGTTGGAACATCAGCCATATTCCAGATGAATGGCACAGCAGTCTCATGAGCTGAATAGTCTATTCTGGCTCCTATGCCCTGATACAAATCGCGCTTGGTGTCCGAACTTTTTAAAAAGCAAAGTGAAAAGGTGAATAAGGGAAATATTTTAAAAAAGGTTAAAAAAAACTTCCAAAAATTGTATAAATGCAACTTAGGTACAAAAATATCACAGAGTTTACAGACCTTATTTAAAAAATAACCCACAACACAATCATTTCTACATTTTCTAACACTGAAATTTTCCTGAGATGCAGTAGACTCAGTACTTGTGAATCTGTTTGTAACTGCTTCAGGCTTTGAGACCCAGAGGGCTCAGTTTTGAAGTGTTTTGCAAACGTAGCTAAAGTGAGATGAGAAAAATAAGTTTTCTCACTCAGCAAAATAGTTGAGGGTTGGAATGCACTGCCTGGAAATGTGTTGGAGGCAGGTTCAAATGGAGCATTCAGATGGACATTGGGTGATTATTGAAATGGAACCAGAGTTATGGGTAAAGTGCAGCAGACTGGCAGCAAGTTAAAATGCTTACAGCCAGTGTGGACACAAAGTGGCAAATGGCAAGACTTTTGTAATTTGTATCTTGCATTTCACTAACCTGGGGCCCTAAGTCTTTGGTAGGAAATCTCCAGTTTTCATTATGCTAGCAACCTTTAGGGCAAGTAAAATACAACCATGGCAGAAATTTGCCTTGGTCTGTGCTACAAAACATGCCAGCTGTTATACTCTTCACTGGATGATTAATTCCATTGATTACCATGGAACTAAGCCTTGAGTTGGGTGTCTATTGGGACACATGAGGCATTTTGCATTGCTATCAAGACAAATCCAGGCCCAAATGGTGTTTAAATCCAATTCAGAAACTCAAACCAATTTTCCTTTATATTCATTATTTCTCTCATCTCTCAGCACATCTTTATTTCTGGTGCTTGTGCTTCATTCATGCCACTACCTGTAATTTTGCAGCCTCGGAAATATAATTTTGCCAGCCTATTTTAATGAAGTTGGGTTGAGACTTAGCCTGTACATCCATTGGTTATACAAAAGCAAACAAACAACAGATGGATAAGAAGAAGAGCAAACCACTGCAAGAGGAGGAATCAGTTTCAGATAAGGTGATGATTGGCATTCTAGGTTGTCTTGAAACGATGGGAACTATGACAGAATTTAGATTGGTAACTGACCAGTGATGGCTCATCTGTTACATGAGGAGTTAGTTCTGCTCCCTTCGGACCTTCCATCTTCCATTCTTCTTCCTGTGTCCTAAAGGACAACAAAACATATTATCAAGTGACACATCTGTAGTATGTCTATTCCTAGTGTCTCTACATTGGCAGGGAAACAGGGCACTTTTAGCTTGAATTTGGTTTGGTTAATTGAAGAACGTTTGCATGCAATCATCCAAATAATACAACTAATTGCCCAGAGACCCATCTCTTATAACTAGTAGAATTATCTTTTTCAGAGAATTTGCACTGTTCAAAATGAATCACACTGGAGTGCTGATGGAAGTCTGAAGTTACAGCAAATTGCATTCACACTTCTTATTTTACATTTTAAAAAGAAATCATAATTGAGGAAAGAACACACTTGTCAAATACAATAATATTTAATGATGTCTGACTGTTGTCAGATACTATTCAATTACTCCAATCAGATGAATGATAAAGGAGAAACAAGTAAGTTCCTGCAATTTGAGACACTCTCACCAATTAAGTATAAAATACAAAATGTGAAGCTAACCAGCTATTGTGATTTTGCATGGGTGACATAAATCTTTCTTGCAATATTATTTTAATGGGCTAATTGACTGTCAAAATGCGCACCAATTAAATGTCTGGACTTTGATTTTTTTCAAAAAACTTCTGTCCAAATTCATTTCAAAAAGGATAACTGTATTGTTAGTAGCAATCACAAAGTAGCAACTGGAGTGAAGAAGCGTAATGTCTGGAAGAGGTAAAGGAGGAAAAGGCAGAGCGAAGCGGCACCGCAAAGTGCTCCGTGATAACATCCAGGGCATTACGAAAGCAGCCATCCGGCGCCTGGCTCGCCGTGGCGGGGTCAAGTGCATCTCGGGTTTGATCTACGAGGAGACCCGTGGGGTGCTGAAGGTTTTCCTGGAGAATGTGATCCGTGATGTGGTCACCTATATTGAGCACGCCAAGCACAAGACGGTCACTGCCATGGATATGGTGTATGCTCTGAAACGCCAGGGCCACATTCTCTATGGATTCAGCGGCTGAGGATAAAATGGGCAGCACGGTAGCATAGTGGTTAGCACTGCTGCCTCACAGTGCCAGAGACCCGGGTTCAATTCCTGCCTCAGGCGACTGTGTGGAGCTTGCACATTCTCCCCATGTCTGCGTGGGTTTCCTCCGGGTGCTCCGGTTTCCTCCCACAACCCAAAAATGTGCAGGTTAGGTGAATTGGCCATGCTAAATTGCCCGTAGTGTTAGGTGAAGGGGAAAATGTAGGGGAATGGGTCTGGGTGGGTTGCGCTTTGGCGGGTTGGTGTGGACTTGTTGGCCGAAGGGCTTGTTTTGACACTGTAAGTAATCTAATCTAAAATTAGTAGTATTTTGTTGTCCCACATTTTCAGCCACAAAGTAAGATCTTTCAGATAACTGTAATCAACCTGTTTTTGAGACAGCTATGGACAAGGCAACACCAGCAAAATCAACTTCTCAAAGAAATAATGAGACAGCCAGGCTTGGGTAAGAAAGAGCTGGTGATTCCCAGAATGAAGTTTAGGTCAACATCACAATTAAAAGTTTTACAAGTCAGAAAGCTAGCATTAATATGACCAGCGATTAACCCAAAGTATAAAAGGACAAGCAGAAGCTAAAGGTGCAGGATAGCGTTACTGAAAAATCTTTATATGCCATGATCTATTGAGTTGGTTTATCATGTAGCGAGTCAGACCAATAGTAAGGGTGGATACAGCAACAAGTTACTAAGTGTATGATATAGGCTGCATCAAAGATGTGTCTGTAATAGTGTTGGCTCTTATGTCTGTCACTGACCCTACAACCTCCAGCAGTGTTCAAGCTGGAAAGCACAGTGGGTTTAACAGTTGGCACAAGTGAGGATTGCAGATGCTGGAAACCAGAGTTTAGATCAGAGTGGTGCTGGAAAAGCACAGCAGGTCAGGCAGCATCCGAGGAGCAGGAAAATCAACATTTAGGGCAAAAGCCCAAACAGTGGTTCAACCATCTAGATTATATTTCCGTAAAGTGCTTATGGTAACACAGTCTGAGTACATGAAGTACTTGAGCATGTATTCACAAATTGGATTTTTTAAAAGTCTACAGTGAACTGAGTTAGAGTGGTCTCAAACCAATTCCAACTGGACCAAAAGCAAACAGTGTCTTGTAAGTCAATCCTAACGAGCTCAAGTTGACAATCTGACCCAGAGGATTAATTTCTTAGTGGCTGGTTTGTTAAATGGAAATGTCACCTTGGTAGGAAGAGGATGCTTCTGAGGTTATGCTAAAACAAAAAGATTTTCTTCATCTCGTCTAAGTTAGTTGTACTTAACAACAATGGTTAACTAGCAGTGGTTATTTAAAGTGGAAGGTGTTTCATTGTTCACCAGCATTGGCATGTAACAGGTTTTAAACATGCTTTATCTTTTCCCTGAAAAAAAATCAACATAATTCCAGACAATATTTAATCTTGAAAACATATCCAATAACAACCATTGTATTTTGATGACTTATGTGCAATGATTTCAGAAAGTAACACAAAGCAGTGAAGGCAACAACCACGGAATAATTTAAGGAGGTGGATGTTGTGATTAGTAGAAAGGGTGCAAGATGGAGGAGAGAAAGGTTGAAAGACAAGTTTCAATGTTGTTCTGAAGCATTAAGCCTTTGTCGTCCGCATCTATTTTGAGAACAAACTACCAAATTCTAAAAAGAGAATTCAAACATGTATCTTGCTGTTGCCACATAAGCCAAAAAACGAGATGTAACTTTGCTTTGTGTCTTGTTGTGAAGAGAACTCTGTTGCGATTTTTAAACAATGTAAAAGTCCTTGGTAAATATGTTCCCATAAAAACAACTTACATAGTATCTTTCAGGAAGCGTAACAGCTCAAGGCCCTTCACAGGAACATTACAAAACAAACATGCTACCACTGAGTCACATTAGGAGGAAAGAAGTCAGATGACCAAACAGGTAACTTTTAAGAAGTTTTTTAAAGGAGGAAAGTGTGGTAGAGAGGAAAAGAGATGTAGGAAGGCAATTGCAGAGCTGGGGCCGAGACAATTGAAGGTACAGCCTTAGATCTTAGAAAGATTTGCTGTAACTATTGTTTATATTTCAGTATTCCCCTGTACTAACCTGACATCAATCTCTACAAAGGCAGACTGTTTCACACTAAAAAACAGGGTGGTTCTTGGAAGCCTCCTCCAGTGTCATTTATTCATTGGATGCCAGGAGAAACATAACATTAATACTCACTTTTCCACATGTGTTTGATCGGCTGGTTGTTGGTCAGTATCAGGTGGGATTTGATTATGATCCAGTTCTGACTCTGGTTGTAGCTGCACCTCCATGGTTTGCCTGAGAGCCTCTTGTTTCTTTCGAATCTCCAATAACTCCAACTACAAGAAAGCAACAGTGTAGGGATAGATCACACTAAATACAGCAGTGTAGGTATAAACAACAGTCAGATTCACCTTTCTACAGAGCCTGTCATTATCATTGCACATTTCCAACTACTTTACTGTCATTGAAGGGCATTTTTGAATTGTAGTAATTTGTGATCAATTTGGGCACAGAAACTCCCACACACACCCAGATCATAATAATGGATAATCAGCTTTTGTGATGTGATTAAGACATAGACAATGGTTAAGATGCTGGGATAACTCCCATGCTCTTCTTTAAAATAATGTCATGGGATCTTTACGCCAAACTAAGAGAGCAGATGGGACATTGGGTTAATGTCTCAGCTGAAAGACAACATCTTTGGCAGTCCAGCACTCCCTTAATTCTGCACTGGAGAGGCAGCCTAGAATGGGACTTCAACGCACAATCTTCTGACTCATATCTTAGACTGCAACCAACTAATGCAATCTACACTAGAAGTTAATAAAACTGAATTAGTAAAGAAATATCCAAATTTATGTCAGGAATTAGCTATCAAATTAAAGCAACAGAGAACAATTACAAAATACATTTGTTTATAATAAATGAGTGGTATTTCATGATTATTAGACAGTAACAATCAACTACTGACTCTATATATTTTTTAATTGGGACAGCTGCTTCCTTCAATGTCTGCTTGGCACAATGTATTTAAATCTCAATCCAGGACTCAAGTAATCCATGCTAATAGTAAAAATGCTGAACTAAAGGCAATGTTGATTGTTCAATTGTTCAAATGGCTCTCTTTAAGGTGGAAAATTCTTTGTCTGAGTTGGTCAATGAACCTGTTTAAAATATTAGTGCAAAAGTAACTGGTTTTTCTTGATATTTGTACCTTATTAAAGGCAAAATGAAATGCTGTGGATGCTGGAAATACTCAGAAAGTCAGACAGCATCTATGCAAAGGAAAGCAGTATCAATCGGTGGCACAGTGGTTAGCACTGCTGTCTCACAGCGCCAGGGACCTGGGTTCAATTCCCGCCTCAGGCGACTGACTGTGTGGAGTTTGCACGTTCTCCCCGTGTCTGCGTGGGTTTCCTCCGGGTGCTCCGGTTTCCTCCCACAGTCCAAAGATGTGCGGGTCAGGTGAATTGGCCATGCTAAATTGCCCGTAGTGTTAGGTAAGGGGTATATGTAGGGGTATGGGTGGGTTGCGCTTCGGCGGGTCGGTGTGGACTTGTTGGGCCGAAGGGCCTGTTTCCACACTGTAAGTAATCTAATGCTGCAGGTCAGTAGTCAGTGATCACATTTCAACTTTAAAGGTAATTTACAGGATATGAATCAACTTTGAAATGTACACTTGGGCACCAAATATTGCTGCTGTGTGAAGCAGTGATGTATGTGTACTTCTTCGAATCTCTTCTACTGTATTGACTGTGCACAATGCAGTCTCCTCTACATCGGGGAAACCAAACATAGATCAAGTCATTCCTTTGCAGAACACAGTTCAAATTGAGCTTCTGGTGAGCTGTCTTTTTTAATTCTTCGTCAAACTCTCACACTGACATCTCTATCCTTGGACTGCTGTACTGTTCCAGTCAAACTCAAATGGACGTTAAAGGAGCAGCTTTTCATCTTTCGATTAGGCATTTTACAAGCTTCTGGATTCAACAATGTGTTCAAAAATTTTATACTACAGCCTCATTTACCTCCTTTCTTTTGGATGTTTCGGTTTCTCTCTTCATCATTCTTATTCTTGAAGAAAGAAATACATTTTGCTTCAGTCAGATCTTTTGTTTCTTCCCTTGCTTCATCGCCATTCGCATTAGATGTTCCTCTGGGCATACAACTTCCCTATTGTTCAACCTCTACTGTCTTCCACCCTATTATAGACATCCCTTTTGTCCATGTCCCATCTACTTCTTCCTCAGAAAGCATTTCCCACTTCTGACGAAAAGTCCGTGACCTGCCAAGTGGACAGCTGGCGAGAGACTATGCTGCACCTTCTAAGGAAGGCCTGATGGAACCTTTATCAATTGGGCAGTTGCAGCAACATCAGTGGGATGTTGGCCATCTCAAATTAAGTCATGTCTAATCTTAATCTGTGTTTGGCCGTGCCACCTAGGAAGGTAGTAGCTACTAAGTGTGATGATACTGTGGCTTTAAGAGCTGTGTTTTGTCCTGGTTTCTTTCAGAGAGAGAGAGACAGATTGGGTGACAGATGCTGAGCAGTCTATGAGAAAATAAATAATTTTTGAAACCCTGGGTTTTTTTTATAAGATGTTGCAACAATAGAAGCAGCCTGAGTGGGTGTAGTCAAGCTCCCACCTACAGAACAAGGGAGTTTTATTTTTTTCAGGAGTAGAAGCTGCTGGGGTTGTGAAAAGCTGTCACATCTCTCATTGCTTCAGCTGAAAACTGGAGTTGTCTCTCTCTGAGAAATCTCTGTCTTTTGATGCTCTTTACTCCTGGGTTGGAGTTGTATGTGACACAATCCACATTCTGAATTTGCCTTTTGCCAAGGGCATGTTTACGGGATGTTACTATATTGGAACAGTTACTGTTTAGCAGTAAAGTAAACTATTATTCTGTCAAGCTTGCCAATAGAGTTAAGTTATTCCACGTTCCTCTTTCTTTTGCTGTATTTTAACAATAGCATTTGAACAAATGGTAATTTTCATAATGTCGAGTAATTTGACAAATCAAATTGTGATCTGGAACACAGCAGCTTACATCTACCTTTAAAATAGGAAAAGGTTAGGGTTTCTGCTACCTTCTTAATATATTCTGAGGGAGGCTGGTCTGCTCCATAACATGAAGAACCCCAGAATTCATGAATAAGAACAAGTGGGACAGCTCCGATAGTGGTGGTGGGTTATTTCCATGGGTGGATGAGATGGGGAGAGAGAGGCAGGGACGCCAAAAGAAAGGGCAGTGGAATACCTCTCAGCAACCCCTCGCCCCATGTCCATGCCCTATGTTCATGCATGCGACTGGGCATGACGTGCCTACGATCAAGGCACACCCCTGGCTCACCAACCAGCAGCCTTCACGCTATTGGATTCTGGCAAGGCCCCAGAATCTCATGTTCTTCGGTGCTGGGACAATTCCACCCATAATCCTTAAATTACTGATCTCGTGGGAGGGTGGTTAAAGATTACTAAAATATTACTAAATGGCAACCAGAGTACTAAACCATAAATGCACCTTTGAGTAACAAAACACCAGCAATTTCACCATCACCCTGTTAGTTTATGATATCACCTGAATTGCTGTCAATTTACCAGTGTCTATTAAGACGTGGTCAAAAACCACATAACATCAGCCTATAGTCCAACAGGTTTATTTGAAATCAGAAGCTTTCAAAGCGCTGCTCCCTCGTCAGATGTAGTGAGAGGGAAACACACAGACCACAGAATTTATGGGCAGACAGATCAAAAGATCATACAAATGAGGTGAGTGGAGTGTTGGATAATAAGTCTCTGCAGGTGACCAAGGGTGTTCGATGGTGTGAGTGACGTGTCTACAACTGAATAACAACTAAAGGGACAATTTTAATCACAGTAAAGGAGGCAGAGAGATAATTATAAAAATCCTAATGCTGGAGACAAATCAAACAACTGGAATAACATGGAAAACAAACAGAAGCAGCTGGAAAAATCCCCACCAGGTCCAGCAGCATCTCTGATGAGAAACCAGAGGAAGGATCACTGGACCCGAAATGTTAACTCTGATTTTCCTTCACAGATGTCACCAGACCTGCAGAGCCCCCTCAGCAACTCCCCACCTATGCTCCTGATTTACAGTATCCGCAGTTCTTATTTGACTGGTTTTTATTTGACTGGAAGAACATGGAATAAGATGTGGTTAACAAGGAGGTGAGAACCACAGTTTGATTACCGCTAGGATTTTAGTTTAAATTAGTAAATTAATAGGAATCAATTGATGTCACTGGGAGTTTTAAAAGCATGGATCGATAGTTTTGTGGACAAACATCAACAAATTTTGCAACAAATGACAAAGCGAGTCACTGCATTACAATCCAAAATTTGAATCATAGAGCTTTGATAGTCATGTATCCAGTGAAAATTCACACTTTAAAAAAGCACTATTCATGCATTAAGAGCTCAGAATGAACTACACAGTTCAGTACTAATCTTTAGCCTGTTAAATACATGTTTCTTGGACGTTTCTCTTGGTTTTCACTTACAGTGGTGAGTCTTTCCAGTGCGGAAAACCTCTCGTCCCAAGTGGCTGTCGATTTTTCAAATGCCTCATGCTTCTTGATGAGTTTTTCAACCTGATCCACGCTGTTCCCAATGTCACGGCTGTTAAGGTAAGACTCTTGTGTAATCAGCCATGCTTCAGCAACTGAAGCATCTCTTGCAAACTGACACACTTCCAGTACTGGAAAAGCAGAAAAACATAATAATGCAAAGATTTTAATCAGTTACCACGAGGAAAAAAGATTTTGTGATGTTTAGGGGGTTGGAAAGATTTAGGCATTTGAACTTTGCTAATGCAGGATATTCATTTTGAGAATGATTTTAACAGAGATGCTTTCAGAGCTTTCAGAGACGCCGGTGTTGGACTGGGGTATGCAAAGTTAAAAATCACACAACACTAGGTTATAGTCCAACACGTTTATTTGGAGCACTGGCTTTCGGAGTGATGCTCCTTCAGCAAGTGGTTGACAACGACCTGATGAAGGAGCCGTCCTCCGAAAGCAAACCTGTTGGACTATAATCTGATGTTGTGTGATTTTTAACGTTCAGCTTTCGGAATTGGTGGTGTTTTCTGGTGAAAAGTTCAGTGAGGAAGCTAAATAACTGAAAATTAAATCCGCTTTAGGAACAGTCACTTACTTCACTTCAATTACATAAGATTCATTTTAAAATAATTTTTTAAAGCAACACGCAGATTTAAATGAAACCGTGCCTCTCCACTTCAGATCAAAAACAGGTTTAAAGACAAATTTATCATTGTCTGTCACTGTGTTATTTGCAGCCTTGTTGGGTAAGGAGTGTGCCTTTTTAATTTCTGTCTCTTTAAAAACCGAACAGCAAGGATAAGGAACCACTTTTGAAAAAAACAAACAGGGATTTACTAGGTTGGCTGCATAACCTCACAGCAAGGACTGCACTATCTATTATGCACTCTACATTTTGTGGCTATGGGTTCTTGCGATGTGCAGATGATCAGAAGCCAAGGAGTTGCTTCCAAGCAAAGATGATTGGTTCTCAGCTAACTGAGCAGTTTGGAACTGGAAACAAAGTTCCAGAGACACAGGCAGAGAGAGAGAGAGAAAGATACAGACAAATGTGTTTTTGTCGTCTCAATCAGAACTGTCTGTTCTGTACAATAAAAAAGCTCAGTTTAAACTTGAAGAAAAGGTTAAACTTTTCCAGCAGCAGTTGCTATGAGCTGCAACTTTAGATTTGACGAATCAGAGATATTTTCCAAGTGCATCAATCAATCTGTGCTTTTAACATACCAATGGAAGCTTCCAGGGAAGGACAACTTAACATCAAGGCTGAAGGAGAAACATCTCAATTTCAGAATCCTCCACCAATAATGTAAATAATGTTGTGTGTGTATGGCACGAAGGAGGAACTCACAAGGGTTATTTAGTTATTGGTATTAGATGCTAATGCTTTATACCTTTTTATTTGTAGCTATTGTCTAACTACATATAACAAATAATAATTCTTGTTTTGTACAATTATTCTGTCAACCTTGGTCAGATAATCAGGCAACTGGGCTTTCTAACAAATGGTTGCTCAACTCAAAATTTTAACTTTGTTTCTTTTGCCACGGAAGAGGACAGATCTGCTGAGTTCCTCAGCTAGTCTGGCAGTAACAGGGGTAAAACGCAGAGTTAATGTTACTGGATTCTGAGGAAGGGTCACTGGACCCAAAATATTAGCTATGCTTCCTCTCCACAGATGCTACCAGACCTGCTAAGTTTCCCGTCACTTTCAGTTTCAGATCCCCAGAAGTCACAGTTTGCTTTAAGTTAGAGTACCGCATGCACCTTACAAAAAAAATTAACAATTTAGTATGACTTCAGGAATAATGGGGTCATTGCTTTGCAGCACAAGGTTCACTTTCGCAGACTGTTAACAGAATGCAGAATGTACATTGCCAGGAAGTTGGTTTTGACTTTAGTCCTTTGCTGTTAATGTAGCCAAATGTAGCTTTAGGCTTCAGGATGCCTGGCCATAGTTGTCTTATTCATTTCCTTCTTTCTCATCCACTTCAGCATGCTGTCTTCCTCTGGCTTATACAATCTCTTTGGTGCTATATCACATCTGGTTGACATGTACTACAGCTTACACAGCATGATACAAGTGTGACTCAGATATTCCAGCAATGTGTTACATAAGACAGAGCTCCTCCAATGGGATCCTTCACCAGGGTGGCACGGTGACTCAGTGGTTAGCACTGCTGCCTCAAAGCGCCAGGGATCCAGGTTCGATTCCAGCCTTGGGCGACCAGCTATGTGGAGTTTGCACATTCTCCCTGTGTCTGCATAGGTTTCCTCCCACAATCCAAAGATATGCAGGTCAAGTGAATTGGGCATGCTAAATTGCCCACAGTGATAGGTGCATTAGTCAGAGAGAAATGGGTCTGGGTGGGTTACTCTTCAGAGGGTCGGTGTGGGGACTTGTTGGGCCGAAGGGCTCATTTCCACACTGTAGGGAAGCTAATCTAATCAGTTCCCCCAGACTGTGGATTGGCCCAACTCCCATGGGTTGTACTCAGGCAAAATGTTTTTTTTGTCTGCAACAGCTTACAGGAACTGATAAAACCACTCATGGTTTGCATATTACAGTATAAGCTTTAAGTGTAGAGGATGTCAGTGAAACCCATACAAATATGAAGCTAATTCAACAATGTTTTATCTGCTTCCTTCACTGAGATAATGCAAGGAAACAGCACAACACATTCCCATAGAGGGTAATGAGCTCATCACCAGATAATGCTTTAGCGATATTAGTTGAGGGATAAATATTGAGCATGATAGAGATAACTCGTACAATTTTTCAAAACAGCACTCTTGGGTTCACCTGATAAGGCAGACAAAACCTAGATTATACAGCTTAACTGAAAGACAGCACGTCTGACAGAGCAACATTCTTTCGGTGGTGCACTGAAGTGTCTGAAAAAGAAAATATGTGGATAGCATTTCACTTACAAAGACGTAACCAGCACCAGCGCTCCTCCCATTTATCCATCATTGATTTTCTCTTCTCTGTGAGTTGTACCAGCTTGTCTTTAATCTAAGGAGGTAAAGGTTTGTGGACATCAATGGTGCATTCTATTTTACATATAAATTTTGAGTATTATGGGATTTATAATCGAGAAACAATTATATGAATGCTGGAGTGTAAACAGTGACATATGAAGCTGCTTAGATTAATAAGAGTTATGTTTATATTTGTGATGCTTGAACAGTTTGGTGACTATTTCAATTGAAAAACATACCTCTCCCTACCTCAGTTTCTACAGAAAAGTAATGTCAGCATTTGTTTCAAACAAATAGTGGTTCAGAGGTTTGCCTGGAATTTAAGGGGCTAACTAATGAGGATAGGCTGCAATGACCGCACTTGTTTCAACCGTGAGAAGTGTCCTGATTGAAGTGTATTATGTCAAGTGATCTTGTTAAGAAGAACGTGGAAAGAATGCTTCCTTTAGTGCATTATCCAGAACGAGGGGGCCCTATTTTTTAAGACAAGAGATGGCCCCTTCAGAACAGAGATGAGGACTTTTTTTTCTCTCAGATGGCTGTGCAAATTTGGAATTCTGCCTCAGAAATGGTGGAGGCTGCATCACTGAACATTTTAAGCAGAGGCAATCTCCTTCTCTGCAGGATTTTCAAGGGTTTATCAAGACAAGTGAGAATCATTAGTACAGAAGAGCCCCTTCAGCCCATCATGTCTACACACATGAAGAGTACTCTACATCTACACTCATGCCACTTTCTAGCCCTTGGCCCAGTCTAGTGATCCCCGGTTATCAGAGAGGAATTAAAAACTTGGCTCAGGAGCCCCTGTAATTTCCTCCCTGATGCCCACAGCAGCCTGGAATACAACTTATCTGGATCTGAGGATTTATCCGCTTTTAACCCTACCAAAACCTCCTCATCCCCCACGTCAGACTGCTCAAGAATCTCACAGGACTAGTTCTGAATTCCGTATCTACATCCTTCTTCTTCCAAGTGAAGACAGAGGTGAAGTTCTTGGTTAACACCTTACCAATGTCCTGCAGCTCCGTACACAGAGTGCATGCCTCATCCCTAGAGGCCCTACTCCCTTCCTGGTTACCCTTTTCTCCTTGATTGATTGATTTATTGCTGCTACATGTGCCGAGATACAGTGGAAAGTGTTGTTTTGCCTCCTATAATAATCAGATTGCATCATACAAAATGCATCAGGGTAGCAGAACAGTTTGCAGAATACAATGTTACAGCCACAGAGAAGGTGCAGGTCCATTCAAAGTCTGATAACAGTGGGGAAGAAGTTGTCCTTGAATCTGTTCATACGTGAATTCAAGCTTTTATATTTTCTTCCCTTCGGAAGAGAATGGAAGAGAGTATTAGCGGGGTGGGAGTGATCTTTGATTATGTTAGTTGCTTTCCCGAGGCAGTGGAAAATATAGATGAAGTCAATGGATGGAAGGCTGGTTTGTGTGACACACTTGGCTGTGTTCACTTATAGATATACTTACAGATTGTCTTGGGATTCTCCCTAACCTTACCTGCCAGTGTTTTCTCATACCCACTCTTGGCTCTCCGAATTGCTTTCTTAAGTGTCCCCCTGCACTTTCTATACCACAT